>NW_022992012.1:15000-103196 GCF_902827175.1 Gymnodraco acuticeps
TGAACGGTAAGAATCAAATATATACAAAATATGTGCAAGCACAGAAATAATTGTTATTCCAGCTATCAACAAAAACTGGCCAAATGCTTGTACCGTATATATTCGGAGTGTGTCATAAAAATACAGCAGGAGGTACAATCAGATGAAGCAAAGTAAGAGTATAGAGTGGTGCAGGAGTGAGTCCTAAACCCGGGAATGAGGGAGCCATTTTGATGCTAGCTTCGGGTCGCTCTACAGAAATGCGTCATCACTGCACCACTTTAAAAGCTTGAGAGTTAAGCAGAGATGTTGGACACTTACAGTCGAGAGAGGAGTTCGTTCTTCTGAAACAGCAGCTCTGGAAATTGGCTGAGACGGTTCTTATTGAGGCGACTGGAGGGACAACAAAAAATACAATCGATAAATGAATGTTAAAGTCTGTTCAGTGGACATGTGTCGTACATGCATGCACATTAATGTGAGTGTGTGTTCTCTCACAGTCTCTCCAGCTCCTTCAGCTCATCAAAAGCTCCTCTCTCCACGTTGCTGATCTGGTTCTCCATCAGATGACTGCAATGACAAACAACATTTAAAAAACAATCATTAAAATGACACTAAAACACATTGAGAATAAATGCAATTTGGAGAACATCAAAATCTATTTGTTATTGATTCTATTTTTTCATTCTTAATGTATTATTGTGTATTTCATGGAATAGCTGTTTGTCAAATTATATATTTTTTCCTTTTATAATAATATCAAATCAAATCAAGATTTATTTATATAGCACATTTTTTAAAACGATTTTTGGTCGAGCCAAAGTGCTGTACATAAAAAGACTTTGCAATAAGGACACTTTACAACAATTATATATATAATAGCTGAATAGTTTGCCATTACATACTTTCCCTACACAAATACCCCTAATACTTTAAGCTAAGTATAACATCAGGATGTATTACAACAGACATCAGTGTATGAAGGTAGGAACATGTGAAGTGTGAGAAAAGGATGTGGACTCGTGACTTAAATCATGATGCTTAAAGCTCAAATTCCAAAGATGTAAAGTTTTTCCCACTTTTCTAACTTTTGATCTTAAAATGACGGGTCGATTATCTTCCCAGGAATAAAACAGTGTTTGGTTGCATCTGTTAACATGTCTCGTAATGCATGTAAAATAAATCCCTACAGGAATGCACTACTGCTTCTGCTTTGTCATGTTTCCCTTATGTAGTAAAAATGTATTTTGTTGTTCCATGTTAGCAGAAATATATTTAATTCTTGATTCGACAAAATGCTACTTATTATGGAAAAACGTGGGCATCGATTTGCCATTTAGTAAAAACCATAAAAGCAAACAGCAGCATCAAGCTGTATTGGGGTGATATCATAGACAAAAAAGGTGATTTTTAACACCTTGCAAAAAAAAAGAAATGAAACTAAAACTTAAAAATACATCTTTACCCTCATATAAATCAAACTGGAAACCCAAATCCCCATCACTCATTGTGTCTCCCACTGTGTCCGCTGGGATCTGTACGTTTGGTAAAAGCCCTCTGTAGACTTCCACATTATAAACCTCTGGTGTAACACTCAATCCCCTCCTGACAGAAACGACCCGGTGGCTCCCAGCATGCTGATAATCTGCTCTGAGCCTCAGGAGATGTCATTACTTCCCGGCATGTCATCCTTTCTCCACCTTAATGTCCTCCCTCCCTGACACCCAGGTAAACACAGTAAACTCCCATCACTGCTGCCCCTCCCTCAGGGCACTGTGTTTCCAGGTGAAAAGGTCACAGATAAACCCCTCCCTGTTGTAAATCTGACTGACACTGACACCAGACAAGCACCTCTGGGTGGCTCGGGTGTCACTGCAGAGCTCTGTTCCCTCTGGCTGCTGATGGTGCCGCCACAGCCAGGACTCCCACATTCCTCGCACATAAAACTAGCAAAGAATTGTGGGAAAGAATCTGCTGAATACATACAAGCTGCTGCACCGTCAACAAAGACCCTGACAGATGTGAAAGAAGCTTACAGCGCTTTATTTTACAGATATAAGAATGTTCCGAACCAAACGTAGATAAGTAAAAGGCACATTTTGAATTAAAATACGTTGATTTAAAGATGTTATCGATACTATGGACATGTAAAAGACACAAATGTATATGTAGGTGAATGAGTAAACTTACAGGACTCTGAGGTGTTTGAGACCAGAGAAGTCTGCCTTGGTGATCGCTGTCAGGTTGTTCCCGTTCAGATCCCTGAAATAAACAAACAAGAAAACAGATTAGAGAACAGGAAGTACACGGAGGACTGAGGTACTTTGAAATTAGCAATAGGCGCTTTCACACCGGACTACTTTTCCCCTTTAGTTCCGATAGTTCCTGGGATTTTGCGTTCACACCAAAGAGAGAACTTAGTTCATGAGAACTTTTACCCCCATTTTTAGTGCCTGCTAGAGGTCGTACTTTCCTGGGGAGAAAAAAGTTCCAATTTCTGATTGGCTGGGCGAACCACGCCCCGTAAAACCCTGAAAAACTTTTGTGAAGCCGCCATTGTATTTGCTGGCATTAGCATTATTAGCATTAGCCCAGCGCACCAACAGAGAAAGACTAACTTATGGCAACACAAAAAAAAACATGGGAGCGGTGGAGATGAGGAGGTGTCGGCGTTCTTTACTCGGAAGGCTTCAGTAGAAGCTGCTGGGAGTCCCAGCAGCTTCTACTGAAGCCAGTCTCCAACTCCGGGGACTTCCGGCCGTGGACTTCGGGTGGCAGTATACGCCGTGAAGTGGTTTGCGGCCTGCCAGTAAACCCAAAGCAGAAGAAGAAGAAGTGACGTCAGCGGCTCTATTTGCCTAATCCTCCCTCAGGGAACTTATTCCAGTGTGAACGCGATCGGCTCTTTAGTTCCATGGGGGTACTAAGTGCTGGGAACTAAGTGCTGGGAACTAAGTACGGCAAAGTACTTGGTGTGAAAGCGGCTAATGGCATGTGCAGGGTAAAGTCCAAAAAGACATGTCCAATAATACAAACGTCATATAGGTTCATATTTTGAGAGAAATATTGACTTGTAATAATAATAATAATGCATTTTATTTATATAGCGCTTTTCACAACTCAAAGACACTTTACAGTATGAGGGAGGGTAGACAAACAAGGACAGGCAAACAAGTAAGTAAAAAATAGAAGAATAGAAGAGTAATAGAAGAGACAGTTTTAATTTGAACCTCAAAATGTACAAAAGTTCAATTAAATGAATGAATTTTGTATGAAATGTCTATAAATTACAGCACAATGCAAACACAGTCGCATGTTTTAGGTTAAGCTTTGTGTTAACATTTTAACCCTGCTGTACTTTTTTTTGGGCAACACAAAATGGCAGAACGTCCGTATACGCCTATCCGAACTTCCATCGCCAGCTCTTTAAAAAAACAAAGGACGCAATAAAGTCAAATTTCCCTGCTTGATTGGTATTTCTCAGTTGCAATGAATATCTTTAACCTCTCATAGAGTGACGCGTCCTATAACCCAGAAGTAAACTCCTTCCGGTTCCTTCGACAAAAACGCAATGCAATCTCTCCGTAGGGTTCTGGAAAACAGCTGGAAATCAGGTCTGTGGTTGAAACACATTTAAGAGACGGGTCACGTTTTGTTCAGCCGGATAATCTCCACATGTCTACCCTACTTTTATCATTTTCGAATCATAAATCTAGTCACCAGAAGCAAAATGCTAACGTTATGCTATAAAGGAACTACAGCAGGGTCGCTGCTTCAACGTCACGCCGACTTAAGATCCATATTCAAACACACAGATTCTAAATGGTACGAGTTGAAGCGTTTGTTTGAACAGTCTGCAGGAGGCAGGGACTTGCTTTCAAGCAGAACAGAAACTAACTTAGAGGAGTGTTTACGTGTTCGGCGTAATGACGTACAACGGCCTCCACGACTTCTGTAGTCCTATTCAGCCACTTGGTAACAACCATCGTTTTTCAGACACGTCAACTCTTCAGAAATCACCAGCGGGGTCACTGCTGATGGATTTAATGTCGTAGAACAAAACGTGACCTGTCTCTTCAATGTGTCTCGACCACAGACCTTAGGTTTTCTCTGGAAGTGTTTCCTTGTACGATGTGAGGGTCTAAGGACAGAGGGTGTCGTATTGTCATACTGATATTCTGTACAAACTGTGAAGTCCACTGAGACAAATGTAACATTTGTGATATTGGGCTAAATAAATAAACATTGATTGATGATTGATTGATAGTTCCAGCTATTCTCCAACATCCTATGGAGAGATTTAATTGCTTTTTGGCGAAGGAACCGGAAGTGGTAAAATGCTAACTCACTTCCTGTTTTTAGGACAGGAAGTCTAAAAACACTGCGGCACTCTATTACTCTACTCGGGAACTTGTTTTACTGAACCATTCTTCTGTCTGTCTTCAATTTTTGAGTTTGTTCCTGCTATGAAATAATAGCAAAGATCTATCCAAAATGTTTAAATGGTTTGTATTCCCTTTAACAACTCAATTGGATGTTAAAGCTTTCAAGCCAAACAAGCGTCTGCATTAATTAGTGAAAGCAGCACATTCATCTCCACTGGAAGTCCCTGTCTGCTAGTACAGCACTCATTCAAGTATTCAACTTTTCACTACAAGTGAGATCTTTCCTCAAGGACATTTACTATGAATACACACTGTATAAATATCCCTCTACTGGGCGGCACATTGTTTCTGCTCTTTGAAGTTATTTTCACTCAGCTTGTAGAGGAGAAGGACTTCAGTGGGAGTTCATTTTGAGGACAAGACGCATTTTTGTCGGTGTTTGTTTTACTGTAAATCAGCCAACGTCAGCTGAGAGTTGCCAGAAACAGTTTCTCTCCGAAGTTTTTTAGACGAACAGTAAAGACTCCTTACAAAATGAACAGGCTTATAGAGTAACGGACTACGTGTAACGGGATTACGTGTAACAGGACTACGTGTAACGGGACTACGTGTAACGGGACTACGTGTAACGGGACTACGTGTAACAGGACTACGTGTAACGGGATTACGTGTAACAGGACTACGTGTAACGGGACTACGTGTAACGGGACTACGTGTAACGGGACTACGTGTAACAGGACTACGTGTAACGGGACTACGTGTAACGGGACTACGTGTAACAGGACTACGTGTAACGGGATTACGTGTAACGGACTACGTGTAACGGGACTACGTGTAACGGGATTACGTGTAACGGGACTACGTGTAACGGGACTACGTGTAACGGGATTACGTGTAACGGGACTACGTGTAACGGGACTACGTGTAACGGGACTACGTGTAACGGGACTACGTGTAACGGGACTACGTGTAACGGGACTACGTGTAACGGGATTACGTGTAATGGACTACGTGTAACGGGATTACGTGTAACGGGACTACGTGTAACGGGACTACGTGTAACGGGATTACGTGTAACGGGACTACGTGTAACGGGACTACGTGTAACGGGACTACGTGTAACGGGACTACGTGTAACGGGATTACGTGTAACGGATTAATCAGGATACTAATCAGATAACTGTTACATTTCTAAAAATGGTGGATTACAAGCAGGATGTTAAAAGAGCATATAGTGTTTGTTGTGAAAGGATCAGATGTTATCTCTTCTCTTTAAGCTGTTCTGTAGGATAATACTTTAAGTGTGAATCTATACTTCTACTACCTGAATCTGCTTTATGGTTTTCACTTTCTTTGCTTCATTTGTTCTGCTTTTAATTCAGCTGGTGTCAAATAGTGTGTGTGAGCTTAACTGTGTATCTCAGATTGCATTTCTGCTTTTTAAACTGTAGTATGTGCTCATGTGTATCATTGTTGGAGTATAAACTGAATATGCTTCATGAAAGGCACGTTTTCCTATAAATCTAATTACATTTTGATGCTAAATATCTTGGTTCCTTCTTGTCTAAGGTCACATTGCTCTATTGTCTAACCCTTAGATGCACGAGTGACTGGACCCTACACTCTTCCATAAGTGGGTCAAAAAGAATAATGTGTTTTTATGCCATTTTGGTTAAGAAAAATCACTGGTATAATATTTAGTATTATATTTTGGTTCACACTAGAAATATTTGATATTTAATTTTTCACTATTTATAATTTTAGAAAAAAAATTACATTTTGAAAAAAAACGCTTTGAACATATCGATGCAAAGATCTCCGCTATTCTGAGACCCTCACAGTACTCCAGTCCCTTTTCAAAACTCATCTCTTCTCCTCTTGTCTACTCATAGCCCCCCCTCCCCCCATCAATCCATGCCGGTTGATCAAGTTTGATAGTCCTATACCCCCCACCCTAACCTTCCCTTATATTGTAAAGCGATGTCGAGTCCTTGAAAAGCCCTATTCAAATATAATGTATTATTATTATACTGCCAGGTATCAGATCTTGCTGTGTAAAATAATCTTCCTGAGAGGTGTCACTTGTGATGTCGTCTGTGTGTGTCACAGTGAATGTATTCCTGACAGCAACAGGTGATAATAATCAAAGGTTCCCAGAGGATCCCATAGAAATGCATGCGGGTCATTTTTGACCCACTTATGGAAGCTCGGGGTAGAAATACAAAAACTACAATTTCTTAAAATGTAAATAAAAAATGTGAATGGCATGATATCCAAAACATGTTTTTTGAGGAAGAGCTGGAATATGAAATTTAAAAATGTTTTAATTACAAAGATACTTCAAGAAAACCAGCTCACCGGGTCCAAAAAGACCCACTTGCATCTAAGGGTTAAGAAAACACTTACACATATTTTTCTCTTGGATTTATTTGCATTGCATTTGATATTGAGGTTATCCAAAAGTGACGGAAAGTAATCAGGTTACATTTCATTTATATTGTGAAACTCAGATTAGATTTTTACTGGTAGCTAGCATTTTTACGACTAAATACTTTTTTAGAAAACCCTCCCAATACTGAAAATGACACAGTTTCTGTTTTAGTATAATATTCATTACATTTTTTAACAGCTATCTGAAAAATGACTCATTCCAAGTCACTCACTGAGGCTTCAGACATTTTGAACACACACTTTATGTAAAAACTGTTAGTGTGTGTGTAATGTGATATTGCACTTAGACATGCTCTCTTTTCAACACAGTGGTACAGGCTGCTCCATCAGGAGAGATGTAACCCTTCAACCTCATTGTCTGCTTTGATTGACAGCTGCGGAGAAAGAGAGGGGATGATGTCATTCTTCCCACGAGGCTTTGTAGAAGGAGAGGTAACTGAACCTTGTGTGCGTACCTGTGTGTGTGTGTGTGTGTGTGTGTGTGTGTGTGTGTGTGTGTGTGTGTGTGTGTGTGTGTGTGTGTGTGTGTGTGTGTGTGTGTGTGTGTGTGTGTGGAGTGTCATGTTCCTGTACTACTGTAAAGGGTGGAGACGAGTGTGACCTTGTCCTTGTATAAAGGAGAGAGAGAGAAAGGCAGAGAGAGTGCATGCTGTGGTTTGGGTGTGTGAACAGGATCTTTGCAAAGAAGATTTTGGCTTTCAATAAATACTTTCCCCGTATGTTCCCATTTCTCTTTTATGAATTTAAGGTGAAGGCTAGGGTTCACAATGTATCAATGATTCTAGTACAATAATCATGTAACCGTTTGTACATTGAAAGATGTTATATGTTTCTATATAAGACAAATTATGCTGGGACAAATCCACAGTTAGCGAGCAAAATAAATGTTTGGCTGACGATAACCTTTGAGTAAAAAATTAAATGTTTAACCGACAAAGTGATCTTTTAAGTTCCAAGTTTTCCCGATCTTTGTTTCTTTGCATGGCTACTTTAGAGCAAGGAGGTGATTTTGTGCTAAACAAAACGAATTTGACCACCTGAGAGTGTCTGTCTGCAGTTTGTGTGTGTACTAGAAAGACAATTTGGGTCAAATCCTCTGTTGACACCACAAAGTCCCCCTGGGGAAGTTCCCATTTCGCTAGGAAGGCAACTAAAAAAACATTTAACATAATGACCTTATTTCCTATTATTTGGTGTTGGAAAACGCTTAACTTCTCATTATCAGAGCCAAAGACTGTCATATTGAACAGCGTTGTATTTGTTTCTTTCTGGACCTAATAAGCTGCTCCCACCATTGACAGGTTTGACTGTATTTTGCAAACCAGTAGTGCTCAATTCACCAAGGGTACACAGCATGTAAGTAAAAGTAGTGAGGTTTATCAGAAGCCTAACTAGAATACTAAAGACTATACCTTGGGAAAATCTGACTTTAATTTGGTTTAACCTGCCATCTCCTCCTTCTTATGAGGATTGAGCTACATTGGAGAGTTAAGTAGCACAACGAGAAGTCACTACTCGACAGTATAATAGGTATTTATTGATTGGCAATGGACTCATGTAATCCTGCCCAGTGTGTCTACCAAAAGTGTTCAATCTAGTTGAAGCTTGGCATAGAGAATCATGGCATGGTTTGCCTTGCTTTGGCTCTCACTTCAAGTAATGGCCTTGTTCTGCACAATGTAACTCCCACTGGCACGGCAGATTGCTCCTCTACAGTCGATACAAACACATTTGGGAATGGAAAATGTTTCAACTTTCAAGGTAAAATAATTTCATCCCTTTGGGAACAAAATAACATACTGTATGTGGAGGTCTTACAATCTGAAGCTGGTAGAAGAGGTATTTCTTAGAGACTAAGGGGGAGCAGAAGCAGGCGATTGGCTGGGATTGAGGGAGGGAAGGATGGATGGAGACAGGTCGTGGCGGGGGGTCCAGAATCACTGCTTGGATGTGTGTGAAATTACCCTGACAGTTAGACCGCACTGGCAGAAAAAGCCAGAGCAGGGAGAGAGATGTAAAGCGAGCGATGGCCATATTGTCACACACTATCAAAGCAATCCTCGGACACACACTAAGTCAGGAAAATATCAGCCACTTATTGCAGAATCCTCATGAGATTGGTCTGAGGGGAAGGGAAGAGACACGAGGCGAAGGATGAACACAAACACAGCGCTGATGAGGCGTGGTTAATCGAGTTTTGTGCAGCATGGCGGGGTCAGGGGTCAGCTGAGCGACAGACTCCCCTCGAGTGGCGACTCTGCCAAACAATAGCTCATTAAAGCAGAACGCGTCTCACACACACACTCACACACACACACACACACACACACACACACACACACAGCCTCAGTGGGCAGCGAGGCAGTTGATCCGCTCTGCTCTCCACTGTTAGATCGGACATGGAGGGAGAACAGGAGGGGGCCACGGAGGAAGGTGATGAGATACGTGGTGTGGTTAGAGAGAGAGAAATAAAGATAAGAGACGTCCAGAGAGTAGAAGCACTGATCCAGGATAAGAGACGGGTATCTAAACTCAATCCTCTTCCGGTAGCAACAGAAATGTGTCAAAAGGGTTGAGTTTTAAGACCTGACAAGTATCATAAACGGCAATGCCTGGTGAAATTTCAAGTCTGTAACCGTAACCCTATATTTTAAATCTTTTTGTGTCAATATAGCGCAAACAAATGTATGCAATGATGGAGAATGTATATTTTTCTGAAATAAACATTTGGGGATTTGTAGAAAAGCATGTTAATGGTCCTCATAAGTAATAAACTGACAAGTCATTTCACAACAGGAACTCAAGGCTTAGCAAAACACAATGTTTACAACATGTTGTAACACTCAAAGACAGGATTGCACAACTATAAACAGATATTATGGCAAGAAAATCTTTCACCAAAACAGATGTGAGCCCTCACGCTTACGTCTTTTCAAACGGCTAACGCTCGGTCTTAATTCAACCTGAAAATCATCATTGCCTATAGATCAGGGGTGTCAAACTCAAGGCCCGTGGGCCAAATCCGGACCCCGACTTCATTTTATTTGGCCCGCAAAAATATAATATGTTTATTATAAGGTTTCATGCCACTTTACAGAAGCACGATGTCCATAAACGACATGCCCCACAATGCATCTCATTTTGTGACATGCGCACAGAAGAGATTTGCAATTATTTGCCCCAGACTTCTGCTCTCAGACGTAGTCAATTATGAAGTTATTCCCCTATCCGATAATAATCCAATGCAGAGGCAATAATGTAATATAAAACATTATTTTATATGTATATTTATATAGGTGTGTGGCGCAGTGGATTAGTGCGTTGGTGTTGGGATCAGAGGAGCACAGGTTCAAACCCCACTGCAGTCAGCATGTCGTTGTGTCCCTGAGTCACTTCACCCCAAATTGCTCCTGTGGGGATTGCTCACAGTATTGAGTATGTAAGTCGCTTTGGATAAAAGTAGTGTATATAGTCTTAAAGTTACAACCGGCCCTTTGAGTGCAACCTTAATGCTGATGTGGCCCTCGATGAAATTGAGTTTGACACCCCTGCTGTCGATATTGCAGGTCTCAAATGTTGCTTTTCTTACTTGATTATTGGTGGTGCAGTTTGGCAGGTATAGAGCTGGTCTGACAAAGGACTGTGAGTGAAATCTTAAATCTAAAAACCTTGTCTCTGTAGTTTGGATTCAGTCCTGACAAACCCCACCGCAGAACCATGATCCAGATCACATCCTGTCAGGGCCATCTTGGGTAGGGAAACCCCAGTATTAAAATGGCAGTTCTCAAACAAAGTCAAACACACCATAAGGACAGAAAACTATTAAGTCCATGGTAACTGCTCCAAACCCACTAACCCTTTTTAATACATATTCAGAGCCATTCTGGGCAACTCCGGGGTGGTTTCTTCCTTTGTTTGGTCACATGAGAAGAGAGCAATCAGTACAAGATGTGACTGAGCGGGAGGTTTGTAAATGGTGCTTCATTTGGACCGACATCTGACCATGACCAACATCCCTCCAGGACACAGCAGATATTCTCCTGCTCTGACCAGAGTCATTTCCTGACCAGGAAAGAGAACTCCTGTAACGTGCTGTGTGAAATATTACCGAGTCAACACAAGGCTGCAGTGCAGATGTAAAAGCAATGTTCTTTTCCTCCTCCCCTCTCTTTCTCCTCCAACACCTCTTTCCTATTATCATCTCTCCCTCCTTCACATCACCAGTTATCTTCTTTATGTTCACCCCTCGTCTTCCTCATTTTCCCCCTGATAGCCTCAAACAACTCTTCCTTCTCCTCCTCCTCCTCCTTTTCTTTGCGTTCTCCTGATGCAGCACAGTGGATGTGACTGATATTAGAGACCGCACACACACACATTCACGTCTAATGACACTTCATTAGCGGCGTCTTCCCCACTGAGAGGCTGCGGGGGAAATGGTGAGATGATTATAAGAGATGGACAGAGAGAGAGATGGGAGCGAGAGGCCGAGGTGGCAGTAATTGCTAATGAAACTGGGAAACAAGCGTGTGTGTGTGTGTGCGTGTGTGTGTGTGTGTGTAAGACTGAGAGAGAAAGGGAGACGAGGACTAGCGAGTGATAGTGAAACAAAATAAAATCATTCAGCTACTTTAAGACGAACACATGTGGCAAAGTATTCTACCAATTAGTACTGGCGTTTCTCCACTTCTACGAAATGATTTCTAGGAATCTTAGTTTCAATTTGTTGAGCTTTAAAGAAAATGAAACCATGTCTTTGTATTAAAACAATGTCCAGGTTTCTCAGGGTAATCCACAGATCTGACCGTTGATGGTTACCGATGAAAGACATTCACATCTATGGATCATCTTGAGTAAAATGGACACCGTTTCATGAAGTTCTGTTTCCGTTTTGTTTTTCAAATTCATTTTTAGTATTGCTTTGAGTAGAATTCAGAGCATATCTAAGACTGAGGGATTGCCTCCTCACAGTTCTCACCGTGGAGGTATAGCTGACCCGGTGGCTAGCAGCTGACGTTGCTAACAGTAACAAAGCAATGCAACGCTGACATAAGTGCACATCTTTAACCTCCGAAGGGCTTTAAGGGGTGGCCGCTACATTTTGGGGACAATTCCATCAGTTGGGAAAACTTTTTCATCAGTAACTGCAACATAACATTACATTTCATTTAGCTGACGCTTTTATCCAAAGCGACATACAATAAGTGCATTCGACCAACAAGATACAAACTAGAAGAAAATAGAATCATATCAGGTTTCATAGAGCCAAACATTTCAAGTACTACTCAATTGGCTTTAGATAAGCCAGCCCTTTATTAGTATATAAGTGCTTTGTTAATAGTTCTATCGCTCGAAGTGGAGTCGAAAGAGATGAGTTTTCAGTCTGCGCCGGAAGGTGTGTAACAGCCCGTCCACTAGGGGTGTAACGGTTCACAAACATTTCGGTTCGGTACGTACCTCGGTTTTTTGGTCACGGTTCGGTTCGGTACGTTTTCGGTACAGCAGAATTTTTTTTCACAAAACAAAACATATATATATATATTTTTTTATTATTATTATTAAACTGTGAATAATGTATTCACTCAAATAAATACAAAATATAATAAAATAAACATTAAGGTGCAGCATTTCGATGAACTGAAATAATCTGTATTTGAACGGTACTGTACTAGCACCTAAGCCGCCAGTTTGACATTAGAACTTGCTTGTCATTGTATTTTCATGTTTTTAAAGAAAAATGAACTTGTCCACATTGCTTGCCGAAAGGGCAGATCTGCTGGCACTAACAATGTCTCCTGATGTGGAGAAAACCCTCTCGCTAGGGACAGAGGTAGCAGATACAGCCAGGTAGCGCTTTGCTAACATGGCAACATAAGGATATTTGGTGTTTGTAATAGCTTTGGCTCGGTCTGATCTTTTTGCGAGTGGTGGAGGCTTAAATGCTATTGGGAGTTGGGTTTACTTTGCACTTCAGTCTTTTTTCTTTTGGTACCGGTGATATTCACGTTCGGGTGATGCCTTTTCAAGAGTGTGCAAGTTTGATGTATTGCCAGCCGCGTAACCAATTTTAGTTGAACAATGCCGACAAACAGCTTTGGTTCGGTCCACCTGTCTTTGTCCGTCATCCTTGTACGTAACTGCGAAACCAAAATGTTCCCAAACCGGAGACTTCAATGATGCTGGAGGATTTTCGAGCTCAACTTTATCTGCGTTCGCCATTAATTTTTGACAGTTCCTCAAATTACTGACTACATGTGAACGCATCCCTCTGACCAGCTCTCATAGTATGCCTCTCATCCAATGAAATGACTTGCTCGCTCTATGACGCGTTGAACCCCATGTGAGCAAATTACTCTGAATGCTGCGACGCAGCACCTGAGATTTCTTCCAAAAAGTTATTCACGTTCTCAATTTTTTACGTTTAACGTTATATTCGTTCGGTACACTTCGGTACACACCTGTACCGAACCGAAGGGCCCGTACCGAATAATTTCGGTACGGGTACGTGTACCGTTACACCCCTACCGTCCACACACAGGCATGAAAAAAATCTTGAAAAAGCTTGAAGCTGGGCGTATCTGAAGCTTGCCGATTTTTTGCGAGCAACGCGACCAACAACCAATCACCTGAATCTCCCGCCCCCGACATACAAAGCAATAGCAATGTTAAAACGAAGTAAACTGGATATAAAATCCCCAAACAGGCGAAAACCTACCAGTTTCACCCACTGTCTCTGCCACCTCCCTCCATGCCTGGTTCCTCCGGTTTGTATCCCGGTAAATAGTTCTGGTCGTAAAGAACCGGGTGATTTGCTACCGTAATTTCTCGTTTGGAATATGAGGAAATGAACTGTGGTCTGGCTCTCCCAGCTTGCACGCGGTTTGATTGGCTAGCGCTTGTACTGACGGGATTTGCATAAACGGGATTTGATTGGCTGATGCCAGCTTGAAAGCATCGGGAGCATCAAAAGTTGAACATTGCTCAACTTTTGATGCTCACGATGCTTGCAAAGCCATGCTCCGCTCCCCACAATGCAGTTCGGCGAAGATTAAAAATCTTCTACGTCACCCCATTCAAGTGAATGGGCGAAGCTTTGAAAGATTTTTTTCATGCCTGTGTGTGGACGGGCCGTAAGCGTTCTGCTGTCCTGATGTCAATGGGGAGCTCATTCCACCATCCTGGAGCCAGGACAGCAAACCCACGTGTTTCTGCTGATGGGAACTTGGGTCCCCCTCGCAGCGAGGGTGCAGCGAGCCGTTTGGCTGATGCAGAGCGGAGTGCACGTGCTGGGGTGTACGGTTTAACATACTAGTGGGGGAGCGGCGGCCATTAGCTCTACATTGGAGCCAACACACATGGACTCGCATGCACACATGGCTATATTAATGGCTATATTAACCAAGCACATAAAAACTCGTTACATATACCAGAGAGAGAAAGACTTCAATCTCTACTCAAAACGACATTACTATATCTTTAAATTGCGAATAGTTGTTGGGCTTTAATGAACCAGGTGAGCTTAAAAAATAAACCACTTGTTGATTGTTAGTAATTAGTTAGTCCAGTAATTAGTTGCCTCATTGGCGGCTAAATATATATAATGGAACCCAACACAAACACACATGTAGCTTCATAAAGACTTTTCTGATAAGACATTTAGGAAAATAAATAAACAGAGAGCGTTTGAGTGTGTTTTTTCAGTGTGCAGTGTGTGACTGACTGCTGTGTGTAGCTCTGATTCACGCTGCTTCAGATATTTATGTTTGAGGTGTGAGTTTCCAGGAACTCTGCATTGATGGAGCAAACACACCTCTCTCTCCACACACCTCTCTCTCCCTTAGATACAGGAAGATAAAACAGAGTCCAACACAGGCCTCGACCTGCACTTTCTCACACTTTCACAGGCAGACACAAGTCGACAGTCTGTTTAAACGTTTCCTGTCCATGTCCTACATTCAGAGTGAAGCAGTAGGAGGTAAAACGGGAAACGCTTTAGTATCAAACATGTACAGATACAGTATGTTTATTAAATATCATATTGTATAAACTGTTCACTTTAAACTGTATGTATGTATTCCTACCAGAGGGGAGTTCAACTGCTTAATCCAACGAAGCATTGAAAGTGTTGACCTTAAAATTCTATGATATGAAAAAATAAATTGTGCATCAAGAAGAGCAGTAGTACAAGTCATGCACACCCATCTAGTCTAGTTATTAAAATATTAAAAGGTTGGGTAGGTAAGAATGGAGAAACCAGCTCGAGTGCGCTAGAATTTGAAAGTACGCAGCCGAAAATAATCTGCCCCTTCCTTCAGACTTCCTCACAGAGCCCCTCCTCCAACACACACGAACGCGCACATGACCAATGAGGGCACGAGATAAGTTTGTGCCCAGATGGAAGGCTGACAGTGTGCAACTCGTTTTTGACAAGAAAGCTACTGGAGACTTCTAGAATTGTGTGAGTAACACTGTGTTTGTAGACTTCTCTGTTTCAGTGTGTGTACTCTGTATCAATGCTCTGTAGTTGATCTGACTGGAATTGTGTTTTTAAAAACTCAAAACCGCTACAGTATCTGTCAGGCAGAAACTTGGGACAAGTAATTTGACTGAAACCTTAAAAGTGAACTAACTGACTACTAGGGTTAACTTTGATTTAAACATTTGTAGAATACTAAGAGCTTTATTGAGTAGGTGTAACTGTATTAAGGGTTAAACTCATAACTTTATAACTTAGGGTTTAATGTAATTGACTTAAAAGACAATAACACATCAGGAGGAAGCCAGTCTAGATTTCCTTTTGAGGGCCACCAGCTGCAGAGTTAACTAATTAAAAGGACGTTGCCCACAGCTGTGAGAACTCAGCAATCAGGTGTCCATTTTAGGTAGCACTTTCCTGGAGCGTCAGCTTCAGCATCAGACAGGCTAAGACTGACAAAGACATTGGAGTCCTGTGGGAGTCACGAGGGAGGCAAAGAGGAGGCAAATCCTACTTTGATTGAGCTAAGTATCGCTGGTGTTTTTTATTTTGTTTCATTTTATTTGGTTGTTTAGCCCCTCATGCTATAATCATGTGTATTTTCTCCATTCCTGTTCATGTGTCTTCTCGCAATTATCACTGGCCCCGTGTATCTCCTAATCGATATAACCGGCCTGCTCTCGTCTATCCCACATGCTCCACTGAGATCCAACATCTAGTTTCAGGTGGCCTGTGGAATTGCCAGTCAGCTGTTCCTAAAGCTGACTTCATCTCTGGCTACACCTCCCTGCAGTCCCTGGATTTCCTTGCTCTCACTGAGACCTGGATTACTCCATCCAACACATCCACCCCAGCAGCTCTCTCCACTGCATATTCCTTCTCCCATACACCCAGACCCACTGGCAGAGGAGGTGGCACTGGTCTCCTGCTCTCTCCCAAATGGAGCTTTTCCCTCTTCAAGCTACCTAACTTCACTCCTTCCACCTTTGAATTCCATGCCGTCACAGTAACCCATCCTATACAGTTAACCATTGTTGTTCTCTACCGTCCACCAGGCGCCTTGGGGGACTTCTTGGAGGAATTAGATAATCTCCTCTCACACATCCCTGAAACTGGCCCTCCCGCTGTACTTCTCGGAGACTTCAACCTCCAGACAGGGAAGATAGACGAACTAACATCTCTTTTAACCGCCTTTGCTTTTTCACTGTCTCCGTCCCCACCGACTCATAAAGCTGGCAATGTCCTTGATCTCATATTCTCAAGGAACTGCACTACTTCTAACCTCTCTGTAAACCCGCTCCACACATCCAAACACTTCTTCATTTCATTCTCTCTATCCCTTTCCAAACATAACAAACTAATCTCTTCTCATCCTGCACTTGTCCGCCGTAACCTTCGCTCCCTCTCCCCCTCTACCTTTGCCTCGTCGGTGCTCTCAGCCCTCCCTTCCTCTGACTCGTTCCAACTCCTGCCTCCAAACTCTGCTGCAGAAACCCTCCTCTCTACTCTCTCATCCTCTCTGGACTCGCTCTGTCCTCTCACATCTCGGCAGGCTCGTCAGTCCCCTCCTGCTCCCTGGCTAAATGACGCACTGCTTGCTAATAGAACCGTCCTTAGGGCAGCAGAGCGGAAATGGTGGAAATCCAAACACCGTGACGACCTCCTAACCTATCAAGCTCTCCTCTCCTCTTTCTCTGCTTCGATCTCTCAGGCAAAAAGCACTTTCTTTCAAGATAAGATCCAATCTTCCTATTCCAATCCTAAAAAACTATTTTCCATCTTCTCCACCCTCTTGGACCCTCCAAAAGCCCCTCCCCCCTCCTCACTTCTGTCAAGCGACTTTGTTACCCACTTTGAAAAAAAGGTTGATGATATTCGCTCTTCTTTTTCTGACTCACCTTTACTCACCGCTGGGTCACCAGACCCTCCTTTCACCCACACACTAACCTCCTTTTCCCCTCTCTCTCCAAGTGAGGTTCTTACCCTCATTACCTCTGCCCGCCCTACCACCTGTCCTCTGGACCCTATCCCTTCAAACCTCCTTCAGACTATCGCTCCTGATATTCTACCGTTTCTCACCCATTTCATCAACACTTCTCTAACTTCTGGTCACTTTCCAAACAGTCTCAAGGAGGCAAGAGTAAACCCTCTCCTAAAGAAACCCACTCTCAACCCGTCTGATGTTATAAACTACAGGCCTGTCCCTCCCGTTCCTGTCTAAATCACTTGAACGCGCTGTCTTTAAACAACTCTTCTGTTATCTCAATCAGAACAACCTTCTGGATCCGCACCAGTCTGGTTTCAAGGCAGGTCACTCCACAGAAACTGCTCTCATTGCTGTCACGGAGGAACTGCACACTGCATCCCTCTCCTCTGTCATCATCCTGTTGGACCTGTCTGCTGCATTCGACACGGTGAATCATCAGATCCTCCTTCGCATTCTCCAAAAACTTGGAGTTTCAGGCTCTGCACTTTCCCTCCTCACCTCATACCTGAAAGACCGTACCTAAAGGGTGACTTGGAGAGGGTATGAGTCCGACCCTTGTCAATTAACTACAGGGGTCCCTCAGGGCTCTGTTCTTGGTCCCCTCCTCTTCTCCCTGTACACAAACTCGCTCGGATCAGTCATTAGCCCGCATGGTTTTTCTTACCACTGCTACGCTGATGACTCCCAATTAATTCTGTCCTTTCCCCGCTCAGAGACCCAGGTCGTCGCACGCATCTCTGCTTGTCTAGCTGACATCTCTCAGTGGATGTCTGCTCATCACCTCAAACTCAACCTTGACAAGACTGAGCTGCTCTTCCTTCCGGGAAAAGATTGTCCCACTCTTGACCTGACAATCAACATCGGCACCTCAGTTGTTTCCCCGACTCAGACTGCAAGGAATCTGGGTGTGACCCTAGATAACAACCTGTCCTTCACTGCAAACATCGCTGCTACAACCCGCTGCTGCAGATACACGCTTTACAACATCAGGAAGATACGTCCCCAGCTGACTCAGAAAGCGACTCAGGTTCTGGTCCAGGCTCTCGTCATCTCACGCCTAGACTACTGCAACTCCCTCCTGGCTGGTCTACCTGCATGTGCCATCCGACCTCTGCAGCTCACCCAGAATGCAGCGGCTCGTCTGGTCTTCAACCTTCCTACATTTTCCCACACCACTCCGCTCCTCCGCTCCCTTCACTGGCTTCCGGTAACTGCTAGAATCCACTTCAAGACACTGGTACTTGCTTACCATGCTGCGAATGGATCTGGCCCTTCGTACATCCAGGACATGGTTAAACCGTACACCCCAGCGCGTGCACTCCGCTCTGCATCAGCCAAACGACTCGTTGCGCCCTCGCTGCGAGGGGGACCCAAGTTCCCAACGGCGAAAACACGTGGGTTTGCTGTCCTGGCTCCAAGATGGTGGAATGAGCTCCCCATTGACATCAGGACGGCAAATAGCTTGCACATCTTCCGGCGCAAACTGAAAACTCATCTCTTTCGACTCCACTTCGAGTGATAGAACTATTAACGAAGCACTTTTATACTAATAAAGGACTGGCTTTTCTAAAGCCAGTTGAGTAGCACTTGAAATGTTTTTGCTCTATGAAACCTGATGTACTTATATGATTCTGTTTTCTTCAAGTTGTATTTTGTTGGTCGAACGCACTTATTGTAAGTCGCTTTGGATAAAAGCGTCAGCTAAATGCAATGTAATGTAATGACAGTCAGGTAGGCCATCCAGTTACTTTAGCCGGCTCAGATGATTGGTCGTGCTTTTTACAGCGCCACGGCTTCCACAGATGACATTTTTTTATGTATTTATTGTCAAAGCATTTAATGTATTCATTGCTATCGGGATGTTAAGAGCATTCCATGGAATATAACAAAGTGTTTCTGAAGTGAATTACCTACCCCACCTTTATGCAAATACTACTACTTCCTAAACCCTAGCAAACCACAGGAGATTTTAAAAAGTATATAGTTCCCAGAACAACAAGTCGTAATAATTGTAGTAAACTGTTGACTTATTTAAAACTGCAGGAAATGCCTTCTTGGAATAAGAACAGTATAGTTTTATAATAAATAAATATAACCTCGCAAAGGTCCAGGCGACAATCAAATGTAACTTTTTCTGCCTGAAAGATCTTTTTTTTTTTAAAAGGACGATTGTGCACGATCAGCAGCTTTTTCTGCAAATGGCCCTATGGTAGTCAACTATAAACTTGTAGAACTGGTTAAGAGTGTGGTCTCTGAGCAGGAGACATAATATCTGGGTGTAAGAAGGTTAAAACGAGTCTGGGTTTTATTCCAAAACTTCCTCACAATGATAAATGTATGATTTTTCATTAGTTCACATAAAGGATTGCTAAGTAATTGACAAGAAACGTTGGCTGTAAGTCCATTCTTTCCTCGAATACCAGTGCATTCACTTCACAGATTCTCTCACACTCCCTTTCCCCTTTTTCTCAGCTCAAATAACCATGCTCATCATGGCCCAAAGGGGCATCCATTTTTCAGTGTTGCCATGACAATCCAACGAGGAGGGGGTGTTTGGTTTGACTGCAGTCACCTTGATAAACGACCCTCTTATTGCTGCCCGTCTCCCAGGGAATACTGTACACACACTCCGCTTCTCCCTCTCTCTCACACACACCACTTGCTCTCCTTCCCCCAGTGGCTAGCTGTCCAGCTGACACACACACTCAAATCACTTTACATGCTAATTGGGAGACAAGCCCTCTAACAAATAGCTATTTAATGAGTTACTGTCTGAGTCTGCAGGATGGTAGACCGTCTGAGCAGAGGTCACACTGGCTGTGTTTACATGCACGGAGTAACCCGTCATTGGTCATTTGCTCATGTAGGACTTGTACTTTTAAAGGGTCAGTTCACACACATCGCACAAAAACCATGGGAAGGTTTTTAAGATAACTGTCTCTGAAATGTCTGTTGCCATCCCAATACCATGGGGTTCAAATGGAATTCCAATGCTGCAGGAATAAGTCTTAAAACCCGGAGATGATTTAGTGTTTTGTCACTTCTGCTCCCTTTGTCTTGAAGTATTTTTGGTTAGTTGGTTGAAATAAGGTTTGTAGTTAACGCAAGCCCAAGAGATGTTAACGTTTTGTTCTACAACATATAAGTACTTCATTAAATATCCCGCTGGTGGTTGCTAACAAGTGTCTAAATGTCAATACCAAATGTCATCAAGATGAACATGAATCCGCCTTTAGCTCAGCTGTGGTGACTTGGACGTCATGTGATCGTGATGTAGGTCATAGTGTTTATAACGTTGCCTTCTGATGACTGCATTTACATTTGAAAATACATAAAGTGGTTTTCACATGTGGAGATTATCCTGCTTAACAGATGTGTAACGCAGCGTCCACACAGCGGCGTGCGTTGAAGCTTGCCGGTGAACTTGTCTGAAACTCGACTAACAACCGATCACATGAATCACCCGCCCCGGACACACAAGCACGCGGTTTGATTGGCTAGAGCTTGTACTGGCATATGATTTGATTGGCTGACGCTTCCGCCGAAGCTTCAAAAGTTGAACATTGCTCAACTTTTGAAGCGAGCAACGCGAAGCAACGCTCCCACAATGCAGTTTGGCAAAGCGTGACGTCACCCCATTCAAAGTGAATGGGCAGAAGCGTTGATGCTTCAACGCACGCTGCCGTGTGGACGGGCCGTAAGTATTATGAAAGTGTGTTTGCCAAAGAGCTTATTTTCTGCAATATTCAATGGAAGATTCCATTGGATTTATGAGGCAGCCATCTCTGCACTGTCAAAGCACTGACAAACCTTCCAGAAACAATGGGTCCGTTTCATTTAGACAGTTCACAGATCTCACTACGAGTTTACTTTGGAAGTACTTTCTGTCATAGTCCGTTTGACAAATGTAGAACATGTGTTATGTAGATTATTAAAGAGGACATGGTTTCCGGAGGACCAGCTTCTGATCCGTGGGAAGTGTGTTTGCAATATTTAGAGCAAACTAATTCAGGTCCCTTGTATAAGGAGGGAGGCTGAGTTGTCTAAATATATCTGAATGTCTAGATAACACCGAAGATGCTTGAAAATATATTTTCGGTGTACTTCAATGTAGTCACTACTCCAGTTTATTCCTGCCATAGTTATTGACAGCGTTTCCGCCAGGGGGGGCGTCTTGCCGTCATTTGATGCTCTTATTCAGCTCGGAACGCCCTGAACTCAAGCCGAGGGCATCCAAAAAAAATAATAATTTGAGAGAAGATCAAGTTTTAATCGCTTGAAATTACGAAAAGGAAAAAGGACAAGGACATCCGTCTGTTGGAGGGGCAAAGGAGTCTGGTGGGATTATTTTCGCCGCCAGCAAAGCGCGTTCCTGTGACGGAAAAAAACAAAACACCGCCGCATCTTCCACGGACCATGCCAGGAGGGGTGTCCCTGTCGGCAGGAAGACGTAAAGAGATAGTATAAGGGACGGCGCAATTCAAAATGGTGTGTGTGTGCAAACGTAAGGAGATAGTAGCCTATCTATAAGGGACGGCTCAATTCAAAATTCAAGTCACGTGACTCCTCCCCCCCGCTCTCGGGGTGGACGCCCTCTCAGCCCTGGTCTGGCGGAAACACTGGTTATTGACATACAGAACGTCACACTGCAGCACAGGCCAATCATTGCTTGTGATGTTCACAGGTGAAGAAGTAGGATGGGACTTCCGTGAAAAATGGTGCCAAATGCTAACAGTTGTCAACTAGGAAGGAGAAAGCAACAATTCTGGTGTGCAAGTCTTTCCATTTGGGACTCAAAGTTCGTCCTGAACTCGCAAACAATGTTGTTTTTTTTTTTTAAATAAAGTGCCAGATGCTAATTTCTGCCCGATTGGAGTCTGATTTCACACTTGTTGGATCCAGCCAGTACTGTGCTGGTATGGATCCTGACATAAAATATCAAATGTTATGATTTAACTTTGATGTTATTAGTGGAAATGTCACCTTTCTGCTCCGCTAAATGAAATTGTAGCTACATTTATGACAATTACACTTATGTCAGCAGGTGAAACTAGAAATGCAACAGTATTTTCTTCAGTTTTTCAATTAGTTAGTTTTCTTTTGGCTGTACAGAAAGAAAACCTTTAGCGTAGGAACTGGTACCATCTCAGCGATATAAAAAAAGACAAACGAGCGGGTGGGTTTGCAGGCTCAGAGTTTTTTCCAGGCCATTTCTCTTTGACCAGGGAGCCTGAGCCCTCTTCCCTGATCATAAAGCTATCAGCCTCAGAGGGGAAAACATCCTCCACGCTACAGTAACCCAGAGAGGAGGAAGGATAATGTATCTCTGCCGGCACCCCCTGACAATCATCAATTATTCACACACAGGCACTCGAGAACCTGAAGTAAACACACACACACTCACAACGTACAATCACATACATGCACCGACAACCCCCATGCAGTACACACATTTATAGAGGGACATAAACAGATTAAGTGTTTACTTTTTTATATATAAGTCAACTCTGCAATAGTGCTTAGGTTTTTTTTTAAGAGCACAGTTGTTGAAGTGAAATCTCCAATACAGAATGTTAAGATATTGGTGGCGTGCCTTGCAGTTCTGGAATTATTTTTGGATGCATTTGGTCTGCTTTCTGTGCCAAACATGGAGAAGCAGTTTTTTCATTCTCAATATCTGGATCAAAACAGCAAAAATCTGCAACTCCAATCAAAGCAACTGCACTCCGCTAAAGATGTTTTTTTGGGAAGATTTTCCTCTTTCTTCCACTGCCTTTTATTAAATCAAATAACTATTCATATCTTACACTGCCCTATAACATGTATTATTGTTCTTTAAAACTGTCTTGTCCTTTTTAAGCTAATTTGATTTCCATTCTATTGGCTTTTATGATCGGTTTCTGTTGCAGAATATATCGTAAAGCTCTTTGAACTGCCTTATTGTTGAAACAAGCTTTATTAGTGAACTTGCCTTGCCTTGCGTTTGCTTGGACATATTTGTGAAAAAGGTAGATAACAGACTCTAATGCCACACCTAAATATGTCAGTCGGCTACAGCAGAGTTTCAGAGCAGAGGTCGTCCAAAAAGCGTCAAAAGCGAGGGCTGATGTCTAGTAGCCCCCGATCTGCACCAACACTTAGCTCTTACATAAAGTGAATGGCTCTTCAAAACAGGCAGACACACCAATCAAAGAACCAACAGTATTAGCAGCATTCCAGAATAATGTGAAGCATTGTAACATCGAGAAAATATATGTAACTTTCAACGTATATAAACCGGAAAAATGCATTGGTTTCACGCTGCTTCTCTGGCAGCTTTGGAAACCTCCTACTGAGACAGAGCAGCTGGTGTATCTGCAAATATGATCCAAGTGCTAGTTTCAGTGATGATTCCTGGACGTTTCATCCAAATTAAATCAGTAGGGCAGCAATGACAGGCGTTCAAAATAGGGATCTAGTGAATATAGCAACACGTCTCATTCTCACCAAACTGGCGTGAAAATGCATCGACAGTGCCTCAGACTGGTTATCTAGTTCAAAATGTTGACTTTTATCATTGTTTTTTGGTATTTAGAAGGCAATGATTAACCTAAGATGCACACCAATCTGATTGTAACATCCCAAATGGCTGTCTGGACTGTATAGGGTTGCCGTAATGGGAAAGTATAGAATGGAGAGAAGAGAGAAAGGATGCCATCAGACGTTAAAATGCAAGACAAATCAACCAACTGATTGTGATGCTAGGTTCCTCCATTCGACAGAGAGTCTCAACCATATGAACAGCTGGAAATATGTAGTTGTATTGTAAGGTATCTTAGGCTTAACTGTTCCTCATAAAACTGCCTTTTCTAACAGGAAGGAACTTCAGGGGAAAACATCCACAAAAACGTTTACAGTTATTCTGTATAAGCTGAAAGTAGATTCAGAGATTTGAATAGGATAGGATGTGTGTGTGTGTGTGTGTGTGTGTGTGTGTGTGTGTGTGTGTGTGTGTGTGTGTGTGTGTGTGTGTGTGTGTGTGTGTGTGTGTGTGTGTGTGTGTGTGTGTGTGTGTGTGTGTGTGTGTGTGAAGATAACCAGACTGCTGGTAAAAGGAGCTGGAAGGAGCATGGCACTGAGTCAAACCAGGAATTTGTATTTGTGTGTATTTGCACACACACACAACACACACACACACACACACACACACACACACACACACACACACACACACACACACACACACACCACACACACACACACACACACACACACACACACACACCACACACACACACACACACACACACACACACACACACACACACACACACACACACACACACACACACACACACACACAATACACAAAATCAGCCGCACTGATAATAAAATGTACCATTACTGACTCATGTTCACCTACATACAACACATATCCATCAGATAAATGCATGATTGATGATACGTGTGAGGACCTTCACAACCTAATCTATAAACCGAAGCTTAGCATGATCCTAATCTGAGGTTTAAAATGTAGTGATGAGCAATATGCCCACTCTGAGGGATTCCCTTCCTGCTAGATGCTGTGTCCCAGCGGCTCAAAGGACTCGTATTGCCCTTTTTCTTTCAATTTCTGATGCTTCTATAAATATTTATTTATTCTATTCGAGTGCATCTGACTCCAAACCTTATTCCTCCTGGGATTGATAACGTTTCCTGATTCTAATATGAACTGCTATTCTTAGAAGTACACTAAAACTGAGATTTACTAAGCTAAGGTACAAAAGTGGATTTTAAATATTAGTATACAAGTATATTTGTAATACTTAAAATGAAAGTTAAGGTGTTTTAGGTAGTCATCTGCATGAGTCTTTTTAAATACATTTCACTCAGTATTGTATCGTAGTTTTACTTAAACTACCTCTGCACCTAAATGATTTTTTATTTGCTATACTTTACTTTTATTCCATAAACATTTAAGTAATATTAACAAATTGTTTCTTCTTCACTTCTCCATCATGCATTTGTTTAATCATTATCATCATAATCAAAGACAGCCGCTCTGCAGTCTCTGTAGAAGCTTTTAAAAACAGCTGAAGACCCATCTGTTTACATTGGCTTGTATTTCTATTTGAGATGTGTGTGTTCTGTTCTCGTGTGTGTTCCTTTCAGGACTCCACGTGGTCTGTGTTTTGTTTTTATGCTGACCTTAGATTTCCTCATGTTGTTATTGTATTCATGTTCCTGTGGTCTTCATTTTAACTTTTGTTCTTTCTTGTGAATTGTATTTCTGTGAAAGGTGCTATGCTAAATAAGCGTATTGTTATCATCATACGTCCTGCACAAACGCTACAGTAAAATCGTCTGAACACACACACGTTGTGAGTGCATGTATGAGTACTCACAGCCTCTCGGTGCCTCTGGGGATGTTTCTGGGTATGGAGTAGATCCCCAGGCCGTGGCAGTCCACCGTGTTCCCCAGGCAGCTGCAGGGGGTCGGGCAGGCCTCCACGGACCCCCATCCTGCCACCAGCACCAGGACGCCCCACACCATCATCGCCCCGCAGCCTCCTGACCCGGCTGCATCCCTGCTTCCTGGCATCCTGCGGCACACTGCAGATCAGAAACCTGCCTGCAGAAACCTCTGCTGTACTATGCTTCCTCCAGGGGGTGATTGAGCACCAGCAGCTGCAGCACACACACCTCCAAAAGTGGACAAAATTGCTCAGAGTACAATGAGTAAAAAGGCTTAAAGAGGCTGAGACCAGGTGAAGTTGAGCTCGGCTGCCACTTGATGCCAAAGTGGCTTTTCAGAGAGAGAGCAAGGACAGAAAGAGACAAGTATATCCACTTCTTCTTCTTCTTCTTCTTCTCCCCGGCTTTAGAGCTCCTTCCAATTGGCTTCTCTTCTTCTACTCTCCTGTGTGTTCTCTGCTCTCCCTCTCCTCTCTCGTGCAGCCGTACAGTGTTTGCCTCTCCCCTCCACTTTTCATTGAGTCATTGTGCAGTGAACAGTGAGCCACTAGAAAGAAAAAAAAAGCAAAGAAAGGGGGGGTCTCCCTCACTCACTCCCTCTATCTCTCTCACACACACACACACACACACACACACACACACACAGAGCAATCATCCATCAAAAGCTTTTACAAATAACAGCAGAGACTCCTCCCACACACCCCCCCCCCAGTTACACACACATGTACACACACACACACACACACACACACACACACACACACACACACACACACACACACACACTCAGTTACACACACATGTACACACACACACCCCCAGTTACACACATGTACACACACACCCCCCCCCCAGTTACACACATGTACACACACACACACCCCCCCAGTTACACACACATGTACACACCCCCCCCAGTTACACACATGTACACACACACAAACACCCCCCCCAGTCACACACACGTACACACACACACACACACACACACAGCAGCACCCAGAGTGAACTCACATCTATTCAGTGACTGCGGAAGCAGCAGCAGCCACCTCCAGTGACGGCAGCCCTTTTCTCCCTCTCTTCCCCTTTTTCCTGTCTATTTCTCTCGCCCACATGCGCTCTCCTCCCTTGGGGGAGAACAAGAGCCCGAAGGCTGCAAGGACATGATGAGAGGAGAGGAAGGAAGAGAGGAGATCGTGATCACTCTGACGCATCCGACCGGGAAGCTCTATAAGAGAGGGAGAAACAACTTGAAGAAGGAAACAGGGAGTTCTGCTTTTAATGTGATGATATTTTTTACGAAGGCTCAGTGCCAAGACAGCGCAGAGGCTGCAGGAAGTTGTTTTGGGGGAGAGAGGGGGGGTTTCTTGAGAGACTGGCATAACTGGAATGCCATAAGCTGCCACAGAGCTTACTCAGGAGTCTATTAGGAATTCAATGGCTCTGAAATTCAAATGGAGCCTGGCTGAGGTTTTTTTTTTTTTTGGTTAATCTCCAAAAGAAGCACTGGCTTCAGCTTTTCCATTTTACCGAGGAAAGGAGAAGAGGGGGAAATCTGAATTATCAGAAGTGTGGTGAAGAAAAAGACATGAGAGCTACATTTACCACTGAAAGAGAAAAAAACTAAAAGTGTAGGACTGAAAATATAGTTTTCTCTTCATCATTAATCTGCTTTTATCCCGAAAGATAAAGCTATTAATGCTAAGCAACCGATTTTCCACAGCCCGAAGATTAAACCCGTCTAACCAATTATTAAACCAATAATTCAGAATCTGAAGCCTGCAAATATTTGGATTTGTTGCATCATAACGGACTTTAGTTTAATATTGAAAGTATAGTGGCATTGGAGGTCTTTAGTAATCAGGAAAAAGGCAGAATGTAATAATGAATTTTGTGTCCTTGACGTTGTTTGTAGCAATGTGTTATCCATCAATATACCATCAGGGGTTTATAGGATAGATGGGGTTATGTGACTACGATTTGTTTTTAAATAACAGATTTGATTCAGCATCCGTTTGCAGTATGACTAACATTGACATCACTCTCAAAATGAAACCAGGTTTTGTCTAACTAACAGAAATATATTAAACACACATCCATAAAAACAAAGGAAATCAGCAGAACATTATATTTGGGAATCTGAACGCTGCAAACGTTATGAATTGTGTTTAAAAAATGACTGATGTAATTGGAAAGTATATTAGAGGTACTTAGAAAGAAATGTGTAACGGACTTGTTGTTTCCTGTCATATTATCCCATCAGGGATTTATGGAACATATGATGGGGCTATGTGGAGTATAATTAGATGTTCTCTGAATAACAGATTTGATTAGGCGGTGTGACGACCAACAACTGGAGGGCACAGTTTACCCAGCTTTTTATTTACCTCCTCACATGAGTGATTATTGCTGGCGGCCTCACGTTGACTCCTCCCTGCGGACTCGCTGTGTCTCCTCCCTGCGGACTCGCTGTGTCTCCTCCCTGCGGACTCGCTGTGTCTCCTCCCTGCGGACTCGTTGTGTCTCCTCCCTGCGGACTCGCTGTGTCTCCTCCCTGCGGACTCGCTGTGTCTCCTCCCTGCGGACTCGCTGTGTCTCCTCCCTGCGGACTCGCTGTGTCTCCTCCCTGCGGACTCGCTGTGTCTCCTCCCTGCGGACTCGTTGTGTCTCCTCCCTGCGGACTCGCTATGACGTGGTCATTTAACCGGGCGCTCCTCACAAGTGATGGAAAACAAATTGGCCACAGGCAGCGCCCGGCTGCAGCTGAATTGAATGAGTCATTTGGGCGATAATCTGCAACAAAGGGAGGGAAGAGATGTTGACATCTCCATGGGGGAGGACCCTTCATTTCTGGGGGCCATAATAGCTTTCTGAAGCAGGGGTGAGGGGGGGGCTTTTACTCCAGACGCGTCTAAATTGATTTCTGAAACGACAGAGCAGATGCTTTTGTCTCTAACGCGTCAATTCACAAAACCTTCAGATCAGGTCCCTGCTTTTTATATCATTTGGCAAAAAGAAAACCTTTTGATCCAACGAACACCCAGGAGAACTTTTCTGTTAGCAATGCAGATAACTGAATTATTTGTTAGATTTGATCAAATTAGACTTTCAGATCTAAATGGGTACAAGCACCCAGCTGATTTTTTATTATTAAAGAAACGATTGGAGCATGGAAAAACAATATTTACACATGCACTGTTTTGAATGCAGGTTAGGAGAGGAGACATATATTATTACTCAGGATACTGCTTATGTTCTAGCATGGCAACTAGATGTAACAAATGTCTAACGCCAAGAGAAGTAGTTGATTAATCAACTTGATATTCACACATTCAAGTGCATATCTGTTTAAGAAAACAAGCCAACGAGTTAGTTTCAGATTCTATGATGTGAGGATTTATTGCTTTTGTCTCCGTTACACACAGTACTCGAGTTGAGGGGGGATGAGGGGGGATGGCATCCCCCCCTGAAATAAAAACGGTCAAAATCATCCCCCTTTCCATCCCTTATGTAATTGTATCAATGAACGTGGCACTGGTATTACTACTATTTCAACATTCATTTTGCGCATTTTGAGTAAAATACTGTGGGCGAGGGAGCACGCACACACGCAATGACATTTTTACCAAGTCACTGACGCTATACTATGCGAGTGCCCTAGAGGGCGCCAGAGCGCCGTGATGCGCCTGTTTGATCGATGCCAGAAGCGCAGGTAACGGTCATCACAATGGCCAAGCGACCAGGAGGACAACGCGATCTGAGGGACTTCATATTTAAAAATACTAAAAATAACATTTCAGGTAAGTCAAGAGTCAGTAATCTTAGTCATTACTCACTACTTTAGTCACCAAAGGTGGAATCTGGACATAAGCAGCAATAACAACTTAGTTTGGAGTTTAGCTACGTTTTTCTCTCGTGTTAGCTAGCTGGTAAGACTCAAAACTGTTGATGAAATGATACCACCAGCACAAGAGCTGAAACCTCTCCTTCAAGCAGTGAACACTCTGGTCATCTCCACAGCTGAGTGTGAACGTGGGTTTATTCAGATGAACATTTTAACCAACTAGAAGCTCCCTAGAGGTAAAAAGCATGTCAGCCTTGCTTTTCATCAAGTGTGTTGGCCCTCCACTGAACAAGTTCAGACCAGAGGTATATGTCAAGTCTTGGCTTCAAAGCCATTGCTTAGCAAACAATCCGAAAGCAAGAGCCAGAAAAATTGAGACCAAAAAGCATGATTATGAAAATCTTTGGAAACGTCTATGAGATGGGGGAGAGTGGAGTAGGCAGCCATTGACAACATTGGTCCTATGTTGTATTATCTGTATAATCTTTTAATATATTTTCATATTTTGTAAACAATTTCAATTTGCACTTAATGCCCTGTTAAAAAAAGTAACATTGGGAATGTTTACATAAAAGATTTGTATTTGAACTGCAATAAAATGATGAGGGATCAATATTTTTCAAATTTGTTTCCTCAAATTTTTCATGAAGAATTTACATAATGATTTAATTAATTACGATACAAATGTAACCCTTTTGATACCAGTTTTGATCGTATACCAGTAACTGCTTTTTTGAAAAAATACACTATAATTCAATATTCTAAAAACAATTTTGACTTTATTATTAGTATAATCAGTTGATCCATCTGAATAATAAATGAGGGACTGTTAACCTACAAGATTTGTACCATATACTTCATTATAACCACATTTTTGTATCCCCTCCCCCCCTTTAAATTAAAGTGAAAAAAAGATGTTGCACTAATTGCATTTGACCCTAAATGTTAGTGGTGCCATGGCAGCCCGGGGACCGACTCTAATTCTGAGGTGCCTTGGTCAAGAGCAATGAAAGGAGTATCTGAACATCCATAACATGCATGTTGTTTTAGGCAACCCGGTATCACGGCAAGACGTGAACATGTGACGATTTACCATGCTGGGAGACGTGAAGATGTCACGGTTTCGTCCCCTTCAAACGTGACAGCTACACGGTATTGTTAACCCATGTTAACCAGTGGAGAAATAACCGGAAATACCAAGCAAATGCTACCCCGACGTAATGATTTATTTTTTAATAGTCACACTCGATTACGCCGATGTTCTTGTTGCCCCAGCTGGTCGACACCTCTTTGAGCAGAAACAAAGGCTACATTAATGTATTAAATCGATGTTAATCCATGCGTGTGGATGTGGAATTAACGGACGTGACGTTGTGCGATTGAGTTGCCAAGCAACAGCTTCGGTTCATGTTAATTTACAAACTCTTCAACTACAACCGTAGTTATATTTAAAAACATGTTAGAAGGCCTCACGAAATACTTTAATGCACATTAAAATGTAAATGTGAAGGAATGTGTGTATAACAAAATACATCGGTCATTAAACGAAACCGGAAACAGACGTAGGCAAGATCCTCAGCTCGATGATTGGATGGTTATCCGCAATGCATGCTGGGATTTGGTGTTTATTTGATGTGAAATCTGAAAACGTTTTTTAAAAATACAATAATACTTTATTCCGAATGTGCTTGCTTTTCTCTTTGAAGGTCATCACATAACGGCATTGTAATACACGGTTCGGCTGCATTAAATATTACATATCTGCCGTAGTTCTCTATTTATAGAGCCCTGCTGAGAAGACTTCTAGACAAACAGGAAGAACTGCCGTCAAAACTGAATACGTGACGTGGATCATAAATATATCAGCAATTAAACAGCATCTTACATTTCTTTTCCCACAATACGTCTCCTTGCAGTATCAACACTAATTCGGCTGACTTTTATATTTGATCCAATTGGTAGATAGGCTGTATTTACACCATAAAGGTGCACAGCTGATAGAAAGGGACACCTAGTGGTCAAAGCACGTTATTGAATTTTATAATTGTATTATTAGATATGAATAGGATCTCTATAAAGTATATTCATTACTCGTTATTCTCTACTAATAGTTCATTAAAGACTGTATATAATGACTAGTTTGAACATCCCTTTCAAGATTTTATAAGCTAAGGTTTATTGACAGATCATATTATACACAACTACTGTGTAGTTATGCAATGAATGAAAAACTTGGGTCGCAGGTTCCTCAACAGTGCATTACAAGACATCTATCAATATGTGTGTATACTCCACCATTAAACTGTCATTCTGCACATTTCTTATACTATCTACATACATCTTATAAGAGTATAATACATATGTATAATATCAGTTTAATAATAAACAAATAAGTGCTTAAACATAGTTAACATTGCAGGAAAGCAATATATTAGACGTTAAGTACTTTGTCAGGCTTAATATTTATCTGTAGATACAAATGTCACTGTGTGTGCTGTGTGCTCTGCATGTGTGACCATTAAAGAATCAGAATACCTTTATTAGTTCCACAGAGGGGAAATGTGCAGCGTTACAGCAGGAAAGAGCCACAGACAGCTTAGTGTTGCATCTTACATGCGTTAAAAAAGTACTAAGTTAGAATAAAATAAACAATATGCTAAAAAAGTACTAAGTTATAATATAATAAACAATATGCTAAAAAAAAGATAAAAAGTTACATAATTTTCAAAAATACAGATCAAAAACAAAACGGCAAATATATTGATTTAGTGGCCAGGTATAAATTACACAGTTATTAATGACATATATATATATTGCACATATTGCACAAAGTTGGTTTGTATTTAGCAGCAAGGGGTGTTATAGTCTGTGTTGTGGTGTGTGTAGGAGGGTCTACAAGGGGCAGTGCTGGTTGTAAAGTCTGACCGCTGCAGGAAGGAAGGACCTGCGGTTTCAAGAGGGTTTCATCCCTCCATATTCTCCTTAAAGCTTTTTTCTTATTCAAAATAAGACCTTAACCTAAAGTACTCTTTAATGTTTAAATTAAGCCTTATTAGTTTGTCTGTTTTGCACATCCTCCTATTAATATCTAATAATAAAATACAATTCAATAACGTGCTTTGACCACCAGGTGTCCCTTTCTATCAGCTCTGCACGGTTATGGTGTAAATACAGCCTATCTACTAATTGGATCAAATATAAAAGTCAGCCGAATTAGTGTTGATACTGCAAGGAGACGTATTGTGTGAAAATAAATGTAAGATGCTGTTTAATTGCTTATATATTTATGATCCACGTCACATCTTCAGTTTTGGCGGCAGTTCTCCTGTTTGTCTAGAAGTCTTCTCAGCAGGGCTCTATAAATAGAGAACTACGGCAGATATGTAATATTTAATGCAGCCGAACCGTGTATTACAATGCCGTTATGTGATGACTTTCAAAGAGAAAAGCAAGCACACTCGGAATAAAGTATTATTGTATTTTTAAAAAAACGTTTTCAGATTTCACATCACATAAACACCAAATCCCAGCATGCATTGCGGATAACCATCCAATCATCGAGCTGAGGATCTTGCCTACGTCTATTTCCGGTTTCGTTTAATGACCGATGTATTTTGTTATAAACACATTCCTTCACATTTACATTTTAATGTGCATTAAAGTATTTCGTGAGGCCTTCTAACATGTTTTTAAATATAACTACGGTTGTAGTTGAATAGTTTGTAAATTAACATGAACCGAAGCTGTTGCTTGGCAACTCAATCGCACAACGTCACGTCCGTTAATTCCACATCCACACGCATGGATTAACATCGATTTAATACATGAATGTAGCCTTTGTTTATGCTAAAAGAGGTGTCGACCAGCTGGGGCAACAAGAAAATCGCTGTAATCGAGTGTGACTATTAAAAAATAAATCATTACGTCGGGGTAGCATTTGCTTGGTATTTCCGGTTATTTCTCCACTGGTTAACATGGGTTAACAATACCGTGTAGCTGTCACGTTTGAAGGGGACGAAACCGTGACATCTTCACGTCTCCCAGCATGGTAAATCGTCACATGTTCACGTCTTGCCGTGATACCGGGTTGGTTTTAGGAGTATAATAATTATCTTTATGCTGGTTGGTCTCCCACCCTCTGCGGGTTATCAGCACAAATGATGTCCCCATATGATCAAATCCACCATCCCCCCTGATTTTTTTTTACAACTTGAGTACTGGTTACACACCCAGGGGTCGGCAACAGGCGGACCGCGGTCCGGACGCCGACCTATACGGACCCGGAGCTATAATTAATACATTAATAGGGGATTTTTCGGCGCCTCCCGACTGACGGACAACTTCTCACTTCAAAAAAGAAGAAGAAATCTAGACCGCAAAAAAAATTAAACAAGCGAGTAGGCCTACCTGTTTTTCCTGGCCAAGGACAGGTTCCTTGAACACAACACGAGCGTAACTGTCTTCACGTGGTATATGTCTCGTCTGAAAGGAGTGCTGACAGAGAGCACCGGAACGCCGCTCCAGCCCTTCAAATATTGCAATACTCATAAGGAGCCGTACACATGCCGCAGTGTTTGCGTGGCTGTGTCTTTAGTAGTTGTAAGCACAGTGGCGATCTGTTGTTGTTAGCATCTGGTTAGCTAGCTATGCTAACGAATTTAAAGAGCTTTTCTACAACCAGGTGGAAGAGAGCTCTCTCCTGAGAGGCTCAAATAACCTCAGCTCAGTGAGGTTAACCTTGATATGATCATTATAGTTATTAATGAGACTAAATGAAAAACAGGTATAAAATACTATATGACAGTAACAAAAAAGTTGTTAAAAATAACAAGAATAGAGTTTGAAAGGGGAGTGATTTGTAAAATATCCAAAAAGAAAAATATGCTTACAGTTCTGTTTCATATGGGTGTTGAGAGATGTATCCATAGATCTCTTAATGTTGCTCTCAAAGTGCACTAGATTGATGCTTTTAACTTCAATATTTAAAAAAAAATCTTCCCGGGGGAGCATGCCCCCGGACCCCCCTAGAGGAGGTTAGGATACTAAATACATTTGCACACATCTTGTGTCCATATCTTTCTGTTTGGGTGGTCATGCCACACCGTGCACATGCATGCATGAGTCATGGTGAGATATCTGGATTCAGAGGTTGCTTTTTCTTTGCACAGCATGAAAGAAAGAAGAAATGAATGGGCTGTGATTTTAGTTTTTTTAAGCAAACGTTGAGTTCAATCATTTGTACGACCCTCGGAGGATGTTGTAAAAATTGAAAGGAAAAAGGTCCCCACCCTTTCTGTAAATAATATTAAAAACCCTTGATTTATAACTTAACATCTCTGTCTCCTATTGATCTGAGTATATTATAAAGAACAGTTAATTGAAGCATTATAGCACAGGCCTTTGTCAGATGGTATTACGCTGTTTTTGTTCTGCTTCGAATAGTTCTCTCTCTTTTCACCATACCTGTGTTTGCATCACTGAAACCAATGAGCACCTACGTATGAGAATGGCCCTGACACCATTTCAGCCCAGATTTACAAACTCCTGGCAGGACAAGCTCCAGCTCAATTCTCACACTGAATAAAACAAAGTGAGTGAGGGACTGCAATATAAGAGGGAGAGAAAGAGAAACTTTAAACTGTTCAATTGTTATGATGTAAAGACTGATATTGTTCTATAATCGGCTGAAACTGTTAAGTCATGATGTGAAACGGTTAACAAAGAAAAAGGGAAACTCAAGCTGCTGCTACACTTTATTTTATTTATCTAAAATTAAGCACTTTTAAGATGCACATATTTTCAAAAGCTATTTTATTTATTTTCTCTATTTTATTTGTAAATGCAGCCCGAGAGGAACATTACACATATCCACAGTATTTAAGTAATGTTAATTTACAATAAATTGTTGTTTTTGAATTGTACTTTCTTTATTTGATTGGCAGTCAGTTGTTGATTACATGCAGACGTTGATAAAGCTACTTCAATATATATCACACTAATTCATGAAGCAAGTTAGACATTTTGATGTTCCGGACCTTTGCATGGGGACATTTTCTCTAACTGGACCTCGTTGAATTTTAGTTAAAGACCCCTGCAATAGACCATTTCGTTTTTGAGTATTGGTTGGAAAGAAAGCAATTTGAAGAGGTCACCATGGATTGTGGTAAATTCCGACTACAGCGTAAAAGATTTTCTGACATTTAATACAACAAAAAGCAATGAACAGATTAGATCATTAAGAAAGCCCTTAACATTTACTCTGCACTTCTAATCTTTGCGACCGACGACACGGGTTCAAACATATACAGTATGATGTGGTCATTTCTGTTCAATCAGACTTAAGTGCAAACCTCAAAGACATAACTAACCAACAGAGAATATTGTATAAAGTGGATATCACATGTACCACATATACCAAAGCAAATGCCTCGTATGTGTAAACCTCTTGATAATAAAAACAGATTCTGACATCAATATATTCACGAGGAAGTCAAATGCTCTTTAACTGTGTACCTTTCTCCAAATCTTTGCATATGTTCATCCAGTTAATGTTCCTTTGGGCTCGTCATTAGATCATAATACAAAGTACACTGATCATTTAGTAACAGTTGTTTCTTTGGTCATGTAGATGTTTTACTAAGCAATGCATTGCCCTGAATAAAGCATTCAAACTGTTTTAGGGGAGACCTAATACCCAGACCTCATTAAGGTACCTGTCAAATCAAAATGCCTTTCCAAGCATACTGATTTAATAAGATATAGACCGTGTAACTCATCGTACTTAAACCTTCCTCAACTGATCTTATTCTGTTCTCTAGAGATGTGTATTATTTTAATACATCACAAGCTGAAGTAGGTTGGGATGTATAGGAGGCTTAAGGCTGCTTTCTAACCCTGAGACTCACTCTGCCTGCACTGCTGAATGCCTACCAGCCGGGACACTTCACTGCCTGACCTCTGACCTCTGAGCCCCCTGCAGGAGAAAGAAAGAGTTTCTCAAATGGGAACGACGAACATTTAATATCACAATATTTAAAATGGTGATAATAGTAGATGTCAAGATGTGCAACAGAGTAAATGACAATCAAAATATATTCTGTACCTTTAAATTCATGATAAATAACAGAATATATTTGTGTTAATGTAACGTGAAATCTATCGTATTGACTGTTTAAATTAATAAAACTGATTCAAAACCTCAAAAAGCAAAGCTATAGTTTCACATGTACTTGTGAGGGCTTTCGTGACACAAGAAAGTACTACATTACCATTGATAAAACTAATTAAAAAACATTTTTGCAATATCTGTCCTTCGACTTTCACCTCCATGTTATCTAACAGCACCCTCTAGTGGGCACATGCCACATTGAAGGAACGTCTCGGTTACAGTTGGCTATATGACTACTTCTTCTGGGCACTCATTTCCTCATACCAACTTTATAATGCATTATAAAAATGAAGAAATAAACATTATCAGTGAAAAAATAATTCAAACATGACAGACTTTGTGTAGGAAACATAAAAAAGTTTTAATCTGAAGCGGAGGGTTCGCCAAGGAATCCAATGCACTGTACAAGGTTAACTTATTTTACACTAAAATACAAATAAAAAAAGGTTACCACAGTTCAAACCAGGCGGAACAAAAGTCACAGATACGTTCATTATCACACTGGAAGAACAGAGCATTGACACATTTGAATAACATGTTTTTGATTAACCCATAAAACTCGTAACGTTGACATATCTGTCTCATTGAACCTCATTAACACAGACATATGCAAGCATTTAGGTACCTTAACCAACATGTATTCCCCTACTTTTGTCATATTATGCTATTTTGTTGTTCTCAGTGTTAAACAAACTTATCAGTGACCATGTACAGATAGAAAGTAGAAATCAGTGCCTAAATGTTTCACATTTATGTACAGAGAAAAACAAAAGAGACAGACTTAAAACAGGAAGGCTCTGGAGACCTGTGTTACAAATAAAACAGCATTTCCACATCATACAGGATGCAACTGCTCTCATCTGCGTGACAAGGTAACAAAAAGAAAAATGGAAGTACCTTAAATCTGGCCCAAAGACTTGTTTCCCAAAAGGCAATAAATAAAAAATACAATAATTCTCTCCCTTAAAATAAAACATGTTGGTAAAACTGCAGCCTAGAGAACTGAAAAGGACTTCATGATGAAAAGATGACGTCCAGAGATCCCAGTTCAGTTTCAAAAGTCTGCCGAGATGAATTCAGTCAGGGTTATTTAGAAATAAAAAAGTTATTGAGAAGACCATAGTACAAAGTGACCTTCAGAATATGACAACGGTAAAATAACAAAGGAGGTAATGTCTTTGAGTGTCCATCTGCGCCTGACATGTCATGCATGTTCAATCGCCTTCAACAAACCCATCGTTTCAACATCCACCACTCTTTCAAAACAGGATGCACCAGTATCAGATTCCTATGTATTTCCAATTAGACCATGAAGCAATAATACATGATGAACAGCAGGAATAGGAGAGACACTTGAGGAAGTCTCCTTGGCATTTCCAGATTCTATGAACACAAATGTAGCAGTCAGGGTAGCACCGTTTTCTAAAGTTATTTAGTTGTAGAAATGTTGATACCGGTGCATGCTTACTCCCTATACAACAAAATGAGCAGACGTCAGTAAAATCAAGCCATGACAAGTAAAGCTGGAGGAACATACATAGGAAGTGTGCATACAAAATGGCCGTCCCACAAAATGTAGAAAATGGGCTTTACGTACGTAACGTTTTCTGCAAAACAAACAATTATGCACGTGTCATTTTAATATCTAAGTCCCTTAATCTGTTTTCAACAACAGGGCCTTCATCAGGTATAAGTGCTTCTTGAGTGTTGACCAAATATACCCAGATACTGGGCATTACATTAGGGCAATATATTAATATCCATATCGTCAGATTGTGATTTAGGATATCGTAAAATAGTGTTTCTTGGCTTAGATGAGATTTGATTTTCTAGATCTATTAGTTGTAATTACGAATGATTATTTATCAAAAAGCACCATCAGCACACCTCAGAATATCAATATATTTGATAAGGAATATTGTGATATACTCTATATAACCCAGCCTTACAGTACACGCACATGTTAAAAAGATCAGACTGTAACATTACTGCTCATTTCAACCTTCTCAAAATCATACAAAAACTTTCTTTAGACTTTCCTTTAAACCTTCAACATAACATACCACCCTCACCACGTCACACTTCCATCATCCAGCTGACGAAAAAGTAAAACAAATTAAGTATTTAAAGTCCTGTTAGACTGTAACATTTCATATTCGACGGATTCGTTAACAGTGGGTATTTTCACAGTCTGAGAGAGTAGTGATTATCAAATTAAACCTATTTTTCATATCCAGATTTAAAAACATTGGAAATATAAAGTGACCTGCTCACTGACTCGGCATCAGCGGCACAACAAAGAGAGAACATCACCCAAAAATATCATTCAGTAACCAACATATCGTACCGTAGACACATCTCCCAGTTAAAAACACACACACTTACAAACACACTGTACAACATGTATACATATCCTACACTTACTAGTGGTCATAGAGTTTGATACAGTAGCTACAAATAAGAGTTTCAATAAGCAGGTCCGAGCCAGAGGAGCCAAAGCAAAGAAACAGGAAGAGCTAAACAATAACCCCAAAGTGTTATTCAAAACAGAGCAGCATGCAATGTGACGAGCGTTAATGCTTTTAAGTTTAAACTGATCTCTGAGCAGATCTTATAATGCAGACTTGTTGATAAATCCATTCAAAAAGTCACAATGGAATTTGAATAGTTCAGATTCAAATGTATAACTTTGATAGCCGAGTAATGCAACAACATTATTGAAACCTGACAAATAAGTGGTATAGAAACTAAATTAAGAATGTTACAAAAAGATACATTTGCATTCGTCACAGAAACTGATGCATTTGCTCGCATTGACTCTTAAATTAAAACAAACCAATTATCCTTGCACCCAGTTCAACTTAAAGTGTTGCTCGTCATCATTACTTTATTCAAGATACGATTACTAAACTAAATCATGATAAAATAAATACTGTCCAACCTGATGCACAATGCACTATAATCTGAATAGTAGAAGTACGAGAAACCTGGGACTTTTCTCAAGTATTTCTGAAAGTAAAAAGGGGTTTTAGCTTCAGATATCACGTATTGAAGTCATAACTGTTTTGCATGTTTGGAAGCAGTCATTTTTTCCCCATTAGGCATCTTTACATTAAGGGTATCTAAGAGGGGGAGGGTTTAAATCAACTGGAAGTACCACTCACGTCTAGATGTCTGTCCAGCAGTGATTTCCTGGCTTTGGTTTGGCTGCTCTGGCAGAGGCTGAATGCTGCTTTATATTAGTCACAGTTAAAATAGACTGACTACGATGAAAACATGATAATAAACAAGAGGAATATTTATATAGTCTGAGACAAGGAGGAGGAGGTGTTTTTACAGCGAGATCTCCTGAGCAGGAGAGAAACACATCCGGGTCACAGAGGGGGAGTTCTGCTGGAGAGGGAGGAGGAGAGGAGGAGGGGAGGAGAGGAGGAGAGGAGGAGAGGAGGAGAGGAGGAGATGGATGGATGGATATATGGGGAGACTCATAAATACAGTTTACGCTAAGAAATATCACATTTGTCCAACATGTTAAACTAAACGAGGATGTGGTGGAGCAGTTTCCCACCAAACGCCACAGGGTTTCTACATTTGAAAAGATTTTTTTAACAACTTAAAAACTGCTGACACACGAAGATCTTCACCGTATAGTTCTGCCAAATTACATTTCAGTATGATAACCTTATTATTTAAAGACACAGGAAACTTCTGTGCATAACTGATATAATAATTATATTCTATTACGGCCCGTCCACACAGCGGCGTGCGTTGAAGCTTGCCGGCGGGCGTGTCTGAAACTCCACCAACAACCAATCACATGAATCTCCCGCCCCTGACACACAAGCAGCGGTTTGATTGGCTAGAGCTTGTACTGGCATGTGATTCGATTGGCTGACGCTTCTGCCGAGGCTTCAAAAGTTGAACATTGCTCAACTTTTGCAGCGAACCACGCCAGCAAAGCTCCGCGTCGCTTCCCGCAATGCAGTTCGGCGAAAAGTGACGTCACCCCATTCAAAGTGAATGGTGAAGCTTTCAACGCACGCCGCTGTGTGGACGGGCCGTAATAGGGATGTAACGATACCAAAAACTCACGGTCCACAAGTCCACGGTACGGTATTTATCGCGATATTGAAAAAATAAATGCAATAAAATATAGATTTTTTTTTTCTAACAATTTATTTTGAAATGTATTTATTTTTTACTTGAAAACATTTTCTTTATTAAATAATAAATCTGATTTGTACAGCATTTTAGTAGGATAGTAGTATTTTAAAGTGTCAAAAACAAAGTGACAGTAACAGACTGGAACAACAACAACCAGTGTTTTTGTACCTACTAGTACTACCAGACAAAGTAGGCATTTTTTTTTTATAACAATGACGGAAAAATCTGAAAGCAGTCTGTCATTTTGACGGATTAGAACAAACTCGGAACAGCGCCAACGTTTCCCCGCAGCGAGGCTCTGGTGTTTGCCGTGTTATGCATGCCCTCCAAAGGAAATTATATAGTTTCCAAACCGTACTTTGCCGTACAGATCATTGAAATGTCTGGGTTTACGTTGTGCGCGCTCCCGCGAGGAGCATGCATATCTCGGTGGGCATGCATAACACCGAGATATAAATATACTGTTGGTACTTGTCAATGTCTCTAGGTGTGTACATGTAGCCCTGTAAATACGATGTCCTTTTGTGTTATCTGTTGTTTTATGTTCATGTTGCTACTTGCTGCCGTGTTGGACAGGTCTCCCTTGAAAAAGAGATCGATGATCTCAATGGGACCACCTGGTTAAATAAAGTTTTTTTTTTTTTTAATAACCATGAAATATCGCTGTAGATTTTGTCAGTCTCACGACGGCATTGAGACCTTTATATCGTGGTATCGCGATATATCGTTACATCCCTAATATATATATTGCTAATGCCATTGTTTTGAAGTCTTTGGACATAGTCCTCAGTCTCAAATGCTTAAATTGTTTATGGATGCATTCAAATTTAAGACACTTTTTTTTTGCATGAAGTCATACTGGGATGTTTGCTGAAATGTATATGTGGCACAGCAGTGATTTGCTTTGTTTGGAAACCGTGTCATACCTTAGAAACCTTCAGCACTCTGTCCTTGAAAGCAAAGTCCGGGTTCTTGACTATCAGCCCCCCCTTCCCCAACATGTGACCATTTAATGGGCTGTTCACCTGTACACACAATTAAGAATATTATTAATATTTTTGGCGGATTGAATATCTTCCAAGAGAAAAAGATAAATGAAAGAATACAAAGTACAACAACAATACAAAATGCATTAGATAGTAATCCTAAGACAATTTCTAAAAACAAAAAAATACCAAGTCTTACCCCCTGTAGGATGACGTTCTCTTTACCAGCTTTTCTTCCCGACTTGGAGTCGATATCTGGGGAGATTTGTCGGAGCCGCCTCTCCGCCGTCGGCTGCTCACCGCGAGCTTTGCGCTGTTACCAAAAGTACCAGGTGGAGAAAAAACGGTTATAAGTTTAGTTTAGAAAATATAAGTCATGTTGCTGAAATAATTTGACACAAAGAGATGCATTGCTTTATTCAAACCCTCGAATCACAGTTAGCTGTTAGACCACCAGTTGGACCTTACAAATGTAAGCAGGCGTTTGTTTTAGATGTGTTTAACTTGCAAATGTTAAGAAGAAATGAAAACAACTTGTAATCAATGTTCAGGCACATTTGGAGCTTGCCGATACACACAACTCTTCGTGTGTGTTCTGCTCGGCTCACCGGTCCGTCACAGCAGGTGGAGCTGTAGGATTTCCGCTTCACACACACACACGTTGCATACCGCTATTTTATTGTCATTTTCGGACACCTTAAAATACTGCCAGACTGGTCAAGCCATTGTGGCGAGCTTTTTTTTGCCGCGCACAGAGAAAAGCGTCATGTATTTTACGTCATGTGAACGGCCTTTATAGAGAGCACCGATCGATCGGCAGAGAGTGAATATCTCGGCGGCCGATCGAAGCATCCCTAATACTCAGTAATTGTTTTTGTTTGGCTTGGCTTTTGATTAGTGCACCAAGTGTTTGCTATTTTAAACCTGGCTCCATGAGTCCAATATAATGTATTTATAATAATATATCCTGGCCAATTGTATTCATGAAAGCTTACCGCAACCATATCCTTGATGTTCACGACTAAAAAGCACTCTCAACTCTTGTAAAACATTTCCAGCAATGACTCCGAAGTTTGACATGATCTTGGTTCCATACATGGGCGTAATTTCCACTGGGGACAGGGGGGACATGCCCCCCCCACTTTTCAAAATCCCGTTTGTGTCCCCCCCACTTTTCAAATGTGTTTATTATTTTTTTTTTTACGCAAGTGGTCATCGTCACGGAGGAGCGTCTGTGTGTGTGTGGCACGAGCACATTTTGTGAGAGAGAGACAGAGTTACGGGGTTGTTGTTAGCATCTGATGCTAGCTCGGAGCTAACGGAGATTAGAAGCTGTTTCAACAATAAGGAGAGGGAGAGCTCTCTTCTGTCGGACTGAGAGGGATAACGTCAGTTTAGGTGAGCTAAAGGACTCGCTGAGTGATTAGATTGTAAACTTTAGTCCAAGTTATCTCAGTGGGTCTCAAACGGTTTGGTCGTCTATGTAAACAAATATTTCCATCTATTTAATATAGTTGTTCAAAATAAGTTAAGAAATCCTTCCAATGTCAGTAAAAAATCTAAAACACAGTTTAAAAAGGGGAGTGATTAGTAAAATATGCATAAATAAAAAGAAAGATTGCAGACTAGGTAAGATAAAGAGAGGAGTATATCAATTATTTGTTATGAGCATATTCTAATGGTTTTTGCAGCATTGAAATATATACAGTTCTGTTTCATATGAGTAGTGCTGCGTACCTGGACTCACATTCAGGTTCGGACTCAAGTCCAGAGGTTCAGGTTCAGGTCCGGACTTATAAGTCCGGACCTGAACCTATGGCTTGTGTCAAGTTGTGTGAGTAACTAAAGTGAACTTATTGTGAGCTAATTATCAATTGAAAATTAACTCATAATCAACTCAAACTCGTCAGGTTTATTGTGCTCCCTTCCAACTTGTGTCTACATTTCTCTACAAAGTACAAATGTAAAAAAAACACTTTTTGCCACATAGTCTACAAATGACTTATGACAGCAACTACAGTGAACTACTACAAAGTTCAAACTAAAGTAACCAAACTGTCCCTGAGCTGACTGAGCCTAAATCCCTAAAACGTTGCTGAAAGGTAGAGTGTAGAGTAGACTATACGCATTACACTGTTACACACCTACTATACAGTATAGGCTACACTGTAGTGACTGTACAGTCAGAGTGTACTGTCTGTACACCATGTCTTTTCTACAACTCTACATGTGTACATTATACAGTACATACTACATACATAGTGATGTGCATACATACTGTTAGAAATTAAAATCAATGTTGATATGGCGTAATTTTGAATTAAATACACTATTTAATTTAAATCAGTTTTATTCTGAAAAAACCGGAAGTTCACACTATTAACTTAATACTTTTATTCTGAAAATTATTCACTTCCGGTTAGCATTAGCATGTGGCGAAATGCTACGTTTTCAAACCGTGAATCGAAGGTGAAATGACATGTGATGTTGTACACTGAGCACACTGGGATTAGCACTCATTGATTGACGCTGAATAACGTTTATCAGGGAATGTTTAAATAACCACAGACACCAGAATATACGTAAGTGCTAGTTTTTTTTGCGAGTCCAAGTACCGGTTCCCGACGTTCCGGTTTTAACCGGACTTGAACCGAAACTTTTTACAAGTCCAGTACCGGTTCGGCGTACCGGTACGCAGCACTACATATGAGTGTTGAGAGCTGTATCCATAAATCTCTTCATTTGTGCACCAGATTGATGCCTTTAACTTCAATTTAAAGAAACAAATCTTCCTGGGGTGCATGCCCCCGGACCCCCCAAGAGGAGGTGAGGTCCACCCACAAATAAAACAGGCTCACATGGATGGGATACTAGATAAGTTTGCACACTCATTATATACACTACACATTTGTCTTGGATTTTTTAACACCATATTCCCTAATATATTAGTACTAGTTTTCTTCAAGGTTGTGTCTTCCTGGTCGAATGTACTTATTGTAAGTTGCTTTGGATAAAAGTGTCAGCTAAATGCAATGTAATGTAATAATGTAATGTAATTAGTAGAAAGGCAGGAAATGGAATTAAATCGAGAACAATGTTTCAATGTGGAGGAACCCCTGTTTTGTGCCCCCCCCCCCACTTCTCAAACCAAAGTTACACCCTTGGTTCCATATAACATAATGCTAATAAAAAGTGGAAATCATATATTTTGTTGTTCTCGTCATTGTGACTTTCCTGGATGGTTAAGTACCTTGATGAGGCCTCCAAAGGAGCGGGAATGTGGGTGTTTCTTGCTGGCAGTGGGCGGGACCTGAAGGCGGTCGTTGGTAGGCGTCCCTGAGGTTGTCTGTTTGACTAACTGCACATAGAAAGAAGAAAAACATCACTTAGTTTCACATTTCACACACACACACTCTGAATCATAGTGACATGCAAGCTGTCTTTGGCTCTTTCATGCTGCGTGGGAAGAATAAAGGTATTCTGATGCATTCAGGTTATACATGTTTTCAGTTCATCTAGCAGAGCTTTAAGACAGTAAAATAAGACCCCGAGTTGAACCTGTCGGACGAGTTTCTTCTTCTTGGCGGAGTCGGGCATGCTGTGGTTGACGTGTCTGAAGAGGTCCTTCAGAGCCTCCTCTGTGTACTGCTGGGCCGGGGACTGGCACTGCTCCTGGGGGGGGGCCGACCTCTTTAGGGGCAACGCGGTCCGCTGAGCAGGAGATCTGCTGGCTGCAAACAGCTCCAGATCATCCTGAGTGAGGAGAGGGGGGGGGGCGGTCAGACTGGCTGTGGACTTTGAGGATGGAACTGCTGTGTTGATATTTAATTCAGACACTTGTTTGCAATTGTACCGTTTCAGGTACCGCTCAAAAACACACCCGTTTGCTAGTGGCTCTTAAATGGTGGAATGGGCTCCCCATTGCCAACAGGACAGCATAAACTCTGCATGTCTTCTGTCGCAAACTGAAAACCCATCTGTTTCAATTGTACCTTCTCAAGTACCCCTAGGGGTCCACATACCCCAGGTTGGGAATAGGGTTGCAAAGGGGCGGAAAGTTTCCATGGGAAGTTAAGCTGGGGAATTTTGGAAATATTCGATGCAAAATTAAACAAAAAAACATGACATTTCAACAGATTTGTTTTAAATTTATTTTTTAAGTAGAACAGAACAAGTTTTAATTATTTTATTGAACAATTATTTGTTTCATTGAAGAACGAAAACAGGAATGTTGAGTTAAATGTTACTCATCCCCCTCATTACAAAATGAACAAAAATGCACCCCCCATCCAAAAATCCCCACAAAGTCCCATTAAACATGCAAATCTTCCTTCAAGCGATCCTCTGCATTTTTGCTAAACCCTTTCAGTCAACGGGCTCTTCCTGGGCCTCATCAACATCACACTCTCCCTCTCCCTCTTCCTCTTCAGTGTCACTGTCCAGCCTGGTTGAGGATGGCTCTTTGTCCGTCCGGCTCAGAGAGTCTTAGGTTTGCCCGAATGCCAACCAGTTGTTCCACTCTCACAGTTGTGAGCCTGTTGCGAACCTTTGTGTGGTCTCAATAGCCATGCAGTAAGCAGTGTGCTATGGCATGGATATTCAAGTGTATGGCATCTGTTTGTTTTAGTCAAGATTATGCTAAAATATACTTTCCCCAAATATATTTAAGTTCCCTATGAATAGCCAACCTTCAATTTAGAAAATTCCCATAAATTCCCGTTTATTCCCGTGGAAAGTTTCCATCTTTGAAAATTCCCGGAATTTTGAAACCCTAGTTGGGAACCACTGCGATGATGTTTACTAACCTTGGTCTGCAGAGCCTTGGTGCCAGTGAAGTGCATTCTGGCGTATTCCCGCAGGTAGACTGGAGCCTGAACAACATGCAGCAAACAGTCACTCATCCACACGGTAAACATTTAACCCGTCACATGTTACGTTTCTAAAGCCACATTTGTTTCTGTGCTTGAGTAAAGGAGAATAATAAATCACCCTGAAGAGCTTCTGTGAGTGTTTGATGAGGAAGGCCATGCTGCTGTTCAGTTTCTTCAGATTGTCTTTCAGGTCACAAGCGGTCATCTACAGCAGGAGAGAAAACAGAATACATGAAGTGCTATTTAGAGATTTAGACCACAATATCGTTTCACCAACAGACAGCAGGGTAAAGAGTGGTTTTCTTTATATGGCCTTTGCTTTAAAAAGAATAGGATTGCTTTATTCAGGTTCAGGTTATTTATTTGTACGAATATTATTTGCTTAGTTAATTGATGCAATGGCAGCTGGAACAGAGCTGTGTGTTCATACTGAAAAGCAGCATGCTACCACTACCCCTTCCTATAACACTGCGACAAAATGAAACTGCTTCTAAATTAAACACAGAGTAGCTTTAAAGACGATGTTTAAATGGTCGTAATGTATGAATATTATACTTTACTCGGTTTCCCACATATTGTATTTATTTTTTCATTGTCTTTAATTCGTTTTGTTTATAGCTTTTGTAATAGTAATGTAATTTGCTACATGTTCTGCTTTCTGTGTGCAACATTTATACTAGGGCTGCTCGATTATGGCAAAAATCATAATCTCGATTATTTGGGTCAATAATTGATATCACGATTATTAAAAACGATCATCCATTTACTTTGAAAACATCCATTTATTGAAAATAAAATGTGAACAGTAAGTTTTTAACAGTTGATTAATAATAATCGTTTTATTTGGATTACGTTGTTTTCATAATCGTTGCAAGCCAAAATCGTAATTGCGATTAATTGAGCAGCCCTAATTTATACCAAAGCAAATTCCTCACATGCGTAAACCTATTTGTAATAAAACAGAATCTGATTTGTGTTTAAGTCTGATCCCAAATTGAACGAAAATAAAAATTGTCTAGATCTACGATTTCGGTCAATGTGAAGCCCCTTGGTCCTTGAACCCTGGTCATGTAGTTCCAATGATAAATCTTACGTTTCTGGGCCAGACGACGTGCGGCGCGAACATGAGGGCCAGGTTGAAGGCGGACATCTTGTTCTTGTCCTGCTGCCTGGCGGTGTGGTAGAGCAGGTCCAGGAGCAGTTTGAGCAGGGACCGGTTGGCCTGAGGTAACAGCAGGAAGAGGAGCTGCAGGGCTTCTATCTGACGCTCCTTGTTGGGCAACGCAGTCTTGTTCCCGAGTTCGTCAAACAGAGTCAGATCTGGAGGGGAAGGAAGTAAGTCATGAATTAATTTACATTCAGACCCCCACAAATAAAAATAAAAATATACACACATAAGGTCATCATATTAACAGTTTGTTATGCTCATCGACTCATCCGTGAGCAGAGCATCAAGTTGGCATGCCTATAACAGCTGAATGAGGCGATTACCATCTTGTTCAGCAAACCGCCAAACTTATTAAGATCCACAGCTTTAGTGCGTTTTGATTCAATGCAGACAAACTTGACAGTCTCTTCTGTCACCGTCCCGTTCAAATGAAATCGCCGCCAATCACATTTCCAAGCTCGCGCCAGTGGGAGGGGTTACAAGGATCGAGTCTTGTGCTGCATTCACTTGCACATTAGGGATTTTCTCTCATAAATGAGCCAAAACTTTTCTTTCAAAACAAAGCTAATTTTCCGGGCCAAATATTATTGCTGGCGGGCCAACAATGGCGCCTGTTGCCGACCCATGAGTACAGTATAAAAAAATGCAACACATGTGTTTAATTAACACAACTTATGCTAATTGTGCAAATTGCCCAATATATGCAAGTTAGCATCAAGCAGTTTATATGTGCTGGGGACCCAGAATATACATTTCTAACATAAAATGTTGGTGTACTCAACATTTTCAGGTTCAGTATTCTGGAAACTAGACTAAAATGGGATTGTATGTTTGTGTATTCATACCGGCTATCTTGAGGTGTGCGTGAAAGTGTCTTTGTGTGAGCAGGGGCTCGGGCAGCTCTCCCAGGAAAGTCTTGAGCAGCGTGGCCACGTCATTGGGGTGAAAGTCTCCAGACTCCAGGTCCACATCCACCCCGCTGTTCAGGAGCTCCTTCAGGGTCTGCTGCCGGACGCTGTTCCCCGGCACCCGAAACAGACCCTCCACGTGCAGATCTGAGTACGAGCAGGTCAAAACGTAAAACATCTGATCATTTATTTGTGTTTTTTTTATTTATTTCAAAGCTAGCTAGGACAAACGGAAAACATGCCATCCACACCATTTTAAAACAAAGAGAAAGGACTTCTGTCCGGGTTGATCAGTGGTGCTGAATTACTGCAGGACAAAAGGCTTGTTCTTTGTACAGAAGGAAGAGTATTATCTATGTGTCAGGAAGTTGTTCTCTTTAAACATCACTAAACAAACTTTTATTAATGTATTTATTCAAAATAACTTACTTTTGCTGAGGTACTCGATGAGCTGGTAGATCTGGGCAATGCAGATTTCTGTTAGCGGGGTTCCAAACACAACCCCTTTTTCTGCGAAAGTAATAGGAGACATGAGTGATCATATTATAACCAGGGTTCATACACTTTCACCAATGACTTCTCCATGACCTTTACCTAATTTTCCATGACCAAAAACATTACTCTTTCTCAGCGGTACCACTGAAAATGTTTTTTTTAAAAACATGGAACAGGAAAATATGGTCTGCATATGAAACAGGTCGTGCCTATCTAAAACAAATCAAATAGGCTAACTAGCTTCTACACGCTAAAGCAACTGAAATCTCTCACCAGCAAAATACCTCGTCAGTTAAATGCCATTTTGCGTTTAATTACTATTAGGGCTGTCAAGCTAACGCGTTAATAACGCAAAAAAAAATTAACGCCGCTAATTATTTTAACGCCATTAACGCATGTGCATTTTTTGTCCTCGGCCGCCCCGTAGTTTCAGAGCGCATCGAGTTTAAAATACCATCTATACAATCCAAGCACACTGCTGATGCCGACGGCCCCGCTCCTGCCGCCCGCTTGCAGCAGACCACACTTGAAAGTGTGCGGGGGAGACGCCTGGACACGTCTACGAGCAGCAAACTTTCAACAAAGATCGCTAAATGGGTGGCGACAGCTTGCAGGCCAATTAACATTGTGGAGGACGAGGGGCTGCGTGATATAATTCGGGTCGCATCCAACGACTGCACTTATGAATTGCCTTCCAGAGCCACCACTGTGTCGGAAATACACAACTTGTATGAAGTCCAAAACTCGAAAGTAGAGGAGGATTTAACTTCCACAGTTGCGCTCACCGGAGACTATTGGACTTCACTCAGTAATGACAGTTACCTCGGGGTCACAGCGCATTATGTTGACCCACAGTGGGAACTTCAGTCTCATGCTTTGACAGTTATGAAAACAGAGGAGGAGCGGCATCACACACACTGAACGATTTTAAATCAAAATTTGAAATGATGCGATTATCAAATCGCAAAGTCTGCGATTTTTTTAAACTTGTTTTGTTCTTCTTGTGTGTCAGTCATCCACACCAATCAGAAGTGCTGTGCTCCACATGTACCAGCCATTGTTAACCAATCAGAAGTGGCCCATGATAGAAGGTGATAGACAGATTGATCCAATCACCTGGCAAGTATTTTTGAAAGTGCCTGCCCTTTCCAAATGGCTTCCAGTGGAGCTCTCCTAGATGGTTTGGTGAAACAAACCGAGTCAGGTTAGTAATGCTCCATCACATGTTTCTATTACAGGGTGAATCTTAAACTGAAGCTTGACTTTAAAGAGGACCAATCATGCTATATTTGAAAAATATATTGTAGGGCCATACCTATATAAAACATTTCTGTGAAGTTTTTTTTTCAAAATACCAAACAGATCCCCCGTTGTAGCCGTGCCTCTTACTGCTCAAACCCCTCTTTTGAAGCCCTGTTAGAGAAACGCAGATTTTGGGTCCTTAGCTTGAAAAAAAAAGAAAGAAGCGGCGGAGCTAATGCCTGATCAGAATTCTAGCGGAGATAAAGTTAAATTCTGCTGTGATAAAACGCCATCCTGTTTAAACCACGTCAAGGATTATTTCTGAAACAGTATGGAGCTCAAATGCTTTTTCTCTTGCAGGTTTATCACAAAGTGAGTTCCTTTTTTTAAACACATGTGCTCTCCAGTACAGGTTAGCTCTGAGTGTTAGCGAGGCTTGTTAATGTAAACAGACGAGATTACATCCAAAACACGTCAGGCATTGTTTCTGATAGCAATTTTCTGTGGGTCCGCTGCCGATTTGACGTCAGATCGGATGGACATGTCACAGCGGATGGAAATTTGGATCAGCTCCGTTGTAGCCCCGTTTGTAGAGATTTGGGTACGGAAGAAAAGAGAGATGGCTGTATTTTCTGTGAGTTCCCCGACACACCGGGGACACATATTTATGCATAAAACAAAAATACATCACAAAGTGCATTTTGCATGATAGGTACCCTTTAAAGCAAGTTAAGCAACCCAACGGAAGTTTCATGTAAGTTTAGTTCTTTCACTCGTATATCGGGCTGCGGGGCTGCTAGAGACGGGAGCACGTTGATGCGACCTTCCTAGCCGGAGATATGGCCGCATTTTACAATAAACTTCCGTTGGGTCGCTTAAAAACAAATATCGCAAATCGAATCACAATATCTGTCAGAAAATACACACACACACAAAAGTATTGTATTGTATGAGAGGTTCCAGGTTGAATTGAGGTGAATATTTGTAATGTTCAGAGGTTGTTGTGTTTAATATTCATGAGAATATTTGTCATTGTTCAAATGATAATAGGGATGCAACGATATATCGAATATCGCGATAAATAAATGTCTCAATACCGTCGTGAGAGACAAATTATACCGCGATTTTTGTTTTGTTTTTAAACCTTTATTCAACCAGATGGTCCCATTGAGATCATCAATCTCTTTTTCAAGGGAGACCTGTCCAACATGGCAGCAAGTTGTAGCATGTACATGTATATCTCGCCCTGTCAATAAGCCTCACCTTCTTGGCATAAACTGTATTGTTTTTGAAGTGGTGGAGAGACAATGCACAGTTTGACCCACTGCTGTCACCCATGGCCAAAGCATATCTCTCTGTCCCAGCAACATCAGTACCAAGCGAGAGAGTTGTTTCCACAGCAGGGGATTTTGCAAACGCCCAAACATCCCAGCTTCTACCTGGAAATGTGGACATGCTCATATTCCTAAAAGATAACCTTGATGGCGCTGAGTGAGTGAGTTAGAGTTGAGTTACTTGAAAAACTAAAGTGAAACTTGATTTATTCTATTGCAGGGTCTGATTATTATATTGTTGACACTTTAAAATACTACTATCCTACTAAAATGCTGTACAAATCAGATGTATTATTTAATAAAGAAAAACAATTCAAGCATAAACATTTTTTTTCGCATTTTTCTTCTTTATTTTTCAATATCGCGATAAATATCGTACCGTGAGTTTTTGGTATCGTTACATCCCTAAATGATGATAAACAAACATTTGCATAAAGCATATTTGTCCACTCATATGTTGATAAGAGTATTCAAAACTTGAAAAGTATCCCTCTAAGGTACATTTAGAACAGATAAAAAATGTGCAATTAATTTGCGATTAACTATGGACAATCATGCGATTAAATATTTGAATCGACTGACAGCCCGAATTACTATACAGGATTTATTATCATTATAGTATTACTATTTCTGCGGTTAGATCAAATATATAGTGGTGCACGATAATTATCGGCCCAATATTAGGAATTATGACGTCATCCCGATAAAAGTATTAGTAGCCCCGATAATATACAATATATTTTTTGGGTAAAAGATACTGCGGTGTGGGTGGATTGGGATGAGGGGCGCTTGTTTTTCACTCGGCTCCTCCCGTTTTGCCAGTACTGTGGTATTAGTGGTTTAGGAAGAGGGGAGTTCTTCACAAATCCAGCGCTCCCTAACTCATGCCTGGCTGTGACGTAAATGGTGTGCGGCCGTGAGCCAGGACAGTAAACAAACATGTCGCCGGTAGTATGGGACTATTTCAAAGTTTCAGAGTTAGATAGTTCGCTTGCCATTTGTATTAACAAATGCAGAAGTTCCACGAGGAGGGAAAAGGGCAACGAGCTATAATACTTCCAACCTGATTAGTCACCTGAAACATCGCCATCGCTACGATGGTGTGTTAAAAGCGTACGAAGACGCCTGCGCTGCTAAACTAGCGGCGAATCCAAAGCCAGCTGCAAAGGCACCGGGGCTTTTACCTATCGACGAGGCTTTTGAAAAAGGCAAGAACTTTATTTGGGAAAATAAATATGGTCACTTTGAAGAGTCAAAACTGTTCTTGGCTTTGTTTTATTCATAGTAGTAATGCTCATGTCATTTGCTCACTACTAGTCTTTGTTTTACCACCAGGTGTGCAAAAACTACAGGTACATTTAATATATATATATATTATATTATTATTATTATTATCGGTATCGGTCTTGAGAAGCAGGAAGTTATCGGTATCGGTTTCAAAAAAACAATATCGTGCATCCCTATATGATACATTAAATGATTGTGAAGATGATGATTGAAAAATCGTTTGTTTGAGCCGGTCTGCATTTCCTGATGAGAAAACAAACGCTACAAATGCTTTTTATAGTTGTAGTACACCAACGTGGATTAAACGTGTGTTTTTTTTTACCACAATGTTGGGGAAATTAATGGATAAAATGCACGGATTATGATTATTCACACTCCGATCGGGACACTAGGTCCACCGTTTCCCCGCAGCGAGGCTCCCCCCGTTGACAGTTTACGTGGACTGGGCTGGGTGCAGTGGCGGACTGGCCATCGGGACCAATCCCGATGAGCCGGTACCGAAGTGGGCCGGTCGGATAAGTCACTAGCACATCCCCCACTCCCCCCCGTTGACAACTTACTAGCGGTACCGAAGTGGGCCGGTCGAGAGTCCCGGGATGATTTGTAGTTCCATTCCACCACTGGCTACATGACCGTATGATCGCCCATATTGACGCACCTAATTCCTAAACTTCTAACAGATACAACATAAAGCGATCCTTCAGCCTCATATGAGCTCTCAGACACGTTCAACATTAAACTGTCATCGCTGTCTGAGCTTGCTGCTGTGTGCGCCATCGTGCGTTTACATGCAGCTGCTGGGATCCTGAACGGTGCAGCTGGAGCGCTGTGCCCGCAATGACGTCACACATAGTTTGGCGGGACTTGAAGAATCCCCGAGCAGATCCAGGAAATGGTCAACATTGAAGGGCAGATTAATGGTTATCAAAGTACAAATATCCAAAATCAGTTCAGTAACGGTTTTCAAGGGGACAATATTTACTCAAATTGATAGGTTTGGATGATGGGGAAACTCGTGTCACAGGCTCTTTAACACCAATGACCATCTCATCTATACATCCCATTGAAGGAAATATTAGTAGATGAAATTCAATAGACTTTATTAATCACAAATTGGGAATTTTATGAATGTTTGTTTTACATTTTCCCTTCATTATAGGTAAATGTTAAAACTAAAAACAACGAACCAACAATTACTAGTTTACAACTGTTGGGAAGGTTTTCAGATGAAAATTACAATTGTTCTTATAAATAGTTCTGTAAATATCAAATTGTGAAAACAAAAACAGAGAGGGGCTTTCACAGTTCCTATTGCAAGAGTTCATTTCTACAGGTCACATAGTTGAGCTTTTACCTTTGCGTTTGAGGAAGTTGAAAGAGCGAAAGAAGCCTCCATTTCCACCTGTTGCGGTCTTCGGGCCCTCCTCACCAAGGAGCTGTGCAAACTCTGTCCCGGGAAGATCTATGAGGCGAGTGATGTTACTTAGTACCAGCTCCAAGAATATATCCGGGTTCTCGTGACGGAGTTTCTCCACAAAAAAGTCTGGGTTGAATATGACTGGAGGTCGGCTGGGACGAGAGCCACCAGGTGATTCTTCATGATTGATCACCATACTGCTCACTGGACCTCTGAGGGGAGACACGGGAAATAGGTTAGACACATAGGCTGGGTAATATTGAAAACTGCAGCTTTATGGATCCATCTGTTCTTAAAAAAAGTCTGTAATACTAAGGGTTCTTTGTTGTATACGCGTTTGCGGAAAATTAACTACATAACCAATTAAAATACTTAAGATGCTGCGTTCAAAGTCAGAGATATTACAATCCCGATGACATTAGGGTTATTTTTCAAGACTTTAAAAAACTCCCTCCAGAACCACACAAGACAATATCCTATGGTTTTCACATGCCGCAGTACTCCTCTATACAAGTAAATTAGTACGAGTAACCTTTCGATTGCAGTGCTTATACTTGTAACTGAGTATTCCTAAACTCTGGTACTTCTACATTTAGTAAAGTACAAGATCTGAGTATTTCTTCCACCTCTTTTACTCCATTAACTGTTAAGTTACTTTACAGATCTGGATGAATGATGTGAAATATAATCAAGTGTTAAATCAGACTTTAGTTCCACCTGGAGTAAATCCACCAGCTACCCTGCAGTATACAAAGTCCTTCAAACTAGCTGCTCCTTTACCAGCTTTGAGAACACTTTCATGATCAATCATTATAAAACATATCATATATATTATTCTGAAATGGACCAATCTGCACAACGACTACTTTCACTGTCGCTACTTTCACTATATTTTGATGAGAATACTTTTCTACTTTTACTTGAGGAACATTTTGAATGCAGGACTTTTACTGTTTTACGGGGCGGTGGTGGCGAAGTCCATAGGGACTTGGCTTGGCAACTGGAAGGTCACCAGTTCAAGTCCCGGAAAGACCAAGTGCTACCGAGGTGTCCCTGAGCCGTACATAATGGCAGCGCACTGCTCCTAACACTAGGATGGGTCAAATGCAGAGAAACCGTTTAATTACATAGTACCTGTACTACGTCATGACAATAAGTTGAATCTTCTTCTTCTTCTGTAACAGAGTATTCCTACACTCTGGTACTTCTACTTTTACTCAAGTACAAGATCTGAGTACTTCTACTTTTACTCTCAAGTACAATATCTGAGTACTTCTACTCTCAAGTACAAGATCTGAGTACTTCTACTTTTACTCAAGTACTTCTCAGGTCTGCACTCAATGCTTAAAACTAGCTAACCTACATTGTATTTAGCTAACGGGTATAGTCAGTTGGTAACGACAACAGGGCTAACGTTAGCTAATACAACCTAAACATTCCCACCAACGTTGCTCAACTTATTTCCGAAGTAAACAGTTGAATAAATAGCAACAATGCCTAGCCACAAAGTTGTATTTAACCAAACTGATTGTCAGTTGTTTTACGGTAACTTTGAACAGCTAACGTTAGCTAGCTAGCAAACAAATGACTTTGTTGACGGCTAACGTTCGAGATTGACAGTCCCTTTGTTATCAGTGTCACACACGTATGTTCCCCACTTTAAAATGTGTCAAGTTTAGTTTAGCCCTTGAGTAAAGCTGGGTTAATGCAGATAACGTTATAATATTAATGTTTGTATTTTTTTCTTACCTTCTATTTTGTGTGTTTTCGTTTTCATCGACATCCTTGCCCGCAGCCATGTTCGGTTTGGTTTGAATCCTCCGCTGTTATCATGTAGGCCCCGCCCTCCTAGTCGCCGATTGGTCACTTGCCGAATGTGGGCGTGACGTAACGGGTCTGATTTGCATGTTCCTCACTGTGATTGGTCGGTTTGAATTCGGAATCTTTATCAAGAGGAAAACAGCTTCTGCCTGTAACATCCTTATAAAGACAGTCTATCTATTGTAACATTTACCTAAATGCTATTCATAAATACATTTTAAAAACTGCAGTTATACATACATGCTAAATTGCAATTCCTTACTGTATTTCAGTTGAAGGGTTATTTGTGAAATGTCCGTCACACACATATCTAAATCTCCTTAATCATTTTGTCTCCTACTTTTGTTGGGGCACATTTGGAAAAAGGGGTAGACAAATTATCAAGTTAAGTACAATGCAGAAAAACTGACAGTAGTGGTGGTAAAAACGACATTTACTCAAGAACTTTACTTAAGTATTATAGTATTAAGTACAAGTTAGAGGTCCTTGTACTTCATTGAGTATTTTGATTGTGTGCTATGTTCTACTTTAATTTATACAGTCTATGCTTTTACTCCCTATACTTTTTATAGGGACATATTGTCATTTTGACCACTACATTCATTTCAGAGTTTAGTTGAAAGATACTTTGCTTTTTTTTAGATAGATAGACAGATATAGATAGTTGAGTAAATGACAAAGTTACAGACCTACTGTACAAAACAAAAAAAGAATAGAAAAATAAGAATGTAAAACAAAAATATTAACATAACGACAATATTAAGCAATTATTTAGCAAAGCAAGTCAAGTATATGTTTATTTTATTGAACGTTTTTTGATTGAAACCATCAAGGCAACACTCTTAGCATGTAGGGCCCAAGGATCATTTCTTCTTTCTACGTGGGGATTAACATGCATCCACCTGTTCATGCACATTTATAACGTAAAGGGGAAGAAAGCCTGGCCAGTTTTAAACAGTTTATTTTCTAACGCAGTCGAAAAAGAAACTTCAAAAACCACATCCTCCTTTTGAATATAGAATTTGTTTTTGGTGACTTACTTACATACAGTGTTTCTTATGTGCTTGATCTACCAGCTGATTTATCAGAGACGTGAGGAGCAGCTATGAGTTTAACTGCAGCAACGAGAGGGTTTGTCGTCTTCCTGCTCTCTGCACAAGGTACTGTACATCTAGATTCTACACTGTATAAAAAGATTTGATCAATAATTTATCGTTATTTATTTCTTTAAATTACTTTCACTTCATATAACAATTATGCCATTTCTACTGAATTCCATACTTTGTTATTATTTCAACTCAGCTTTAAAAGCCAGTTCAAGGACCTGTAAATTGCAGTGTATGTTTTCATTGTACTTCGCACAACAAGAATTGGGGTCTTTCAGTTTTCAAGAACATGTTTTTTTCAAGCAGCTTTGTACACTTCACTCTCTATAAAGTCAAGTAGTGTGCACCTTTAAAGATAGTAAAACTGTGTTGGTGTGGATGAAAGTAATGATTGTACGTAGCTTCATTAACAGAAAAAATAACCAACTAAATAAATTCATCGTTCAGTGGAACTTCCTCCATCTACCTGCGGTCATTAACTCATCTTAAAGGCAGTGTTTCTAGACTACGTTTAGAGACTTTTACATCTCTGACTTATAATGATCAATAATACATCAAACATAAAATACATTAAACATAAAATAATGCTATAAAACACAAAATTTCTTATTTCTTATTGCAGAAGAGGCAGATTAATGATATTAGCGTGGTGTTAAAGTAATCTTTACTGTTTTTGTAGATTCAATTTCAGACACAGATTGTTTAGGTTTGAGTAGAGCAAAATTACAATTCTGTGTTTAGGGTTCACAAAAATAGTTATCATTAATCTTAATTGTATGTTTGAGATGACTTCTGAAAGCCATTACCAGTTAAATGCTTACAAATATACAGGTATAATTTACCTCAATGCAGGACACAGCATTCATTTTAAGTTAAAAACAGATAGTTGCATCACCAAAAGTTAGAGAACGCAGTCTCAATAAATTGCTGTTCCTTTAGTAGTATACTGTAGTAGTATTCGTTTATTAGTCCCTGAGGGGAAAATGGGTTGCAGCACATCACAGAGGCATTTAAAAAAGTTAAGACAATACATCACTGACAACAACATAGACACAGATAAAAACAAACAGACATAAGAAAACCAGATATCGGCAGACATGACAAGGCGCCTATAGGCCCTCATTTGCTAAATAGTTCCTCTGTATGATGTCCTTCCTCAATGCATTAGACAAACTTCACATCTATAATGTGTCGTACCTGCATGTTGTGACGATGTCACAAAAATCAAAGCACACAAAGACACCAACACACACTGACACACACACACACACACACACACACACACACACACACACACACACACACACACACACACACACACACACACACACACACACACAACACACACACACACACACACACACACACACACACACACACACACACTGCCTTACTCCATTCTCATATCATGTGATGTTGATATGAGTCTGATAGTTTCTGATGTGCTCTGTGTTTCAGTGGCTCAGGGTCAGCGTGGCTGGGGAGTGACTTACTCTTCTACTGAGATCTGTGCAGTGAAAGGATCAACAGTGGAGATAAGCTGCAGCTACACACCCCCATCTAGATCGTATTTCAGTTTTAGAAAATAAATCTGGTTTACTAAAATGAATAATGGTGAATTTGTAGATCTTAGTTCAGACTCAGACTATGCAGGTCGTGTGCAGTACAGTTATAACAACAAAGACTGCACTCTGAGAATCTCCGACCTGAGAGAGAGCGACTCAGCTGAGTACAAGTTCAGGATTGAATCAAAGCAAGAAGCTTTCAAATATACTGGTTCACTTGGAGTCACTTTGTCACAGGTAACATTTTCATTTATGTTAGTTATTTCCAAATGTTTAGCACATAGAAACATAGCGTTCTCTTCATGAATCCAGGTGTCATGGTGCAAGTCCAGATGAGCAGACGTTTTGTCAAGGCAGAGCTGAAGTGTCAGAGCAGTTGTCGTCTACCTGATAGTTCTTCCTACGTCTGGTACGAGAACGAGAGTTCAGACTGGATGGACATCTTCTTCTTCAGTCTACTATAATCCTGCAGACAACTATTCCTGTGCTGTAAACGGACATGAGAACCACCGTTCTCCTTCAGTGTGTGAGTTCACTCAGTACGGACACATGTTCACACAGTACAATCACAATAAGACATAGAGTCATTTCAATTGACTTTCAAAATCTTAATGTAGACACAGCAGCATTAAGTATTACAACAAAAAGCTAAATTACCAAAATAAATGCAATATTGAGAAACATGTTGTGATGTGCTGCAGAGAAGCTGAACAATAACACCAAACTGTTCGGTAACATTTGCAAACAGCAAGTGAAGCAATATGAATTTTGACAGGGAATTTGTTGCTTTTTTCAAATTCATTGCAAGAGCCCAACGAATATATTAACGAGTAGCTTTTTCCAAATCAACCTTAAGGTTTACTGTGCATCCCCCAATAGACTTTAATCACATGTTTTCGGGTCTAAGATGTGATGGGTCCAGGATCTGCACTTTCAAACACACTAACCTGGGAAAATGTATGTTATTATTTCTCCTCCAGACTCTCCAAAGCTCCCCTCTGTGGCAGTGAGTCCCTCTGCTGAGATAGAGGAGGGCAGTTCAGTGACTCTGACCTGTAGCAGTGATGCTAACCCAGCAGCTAGCTACACCTGGTACAAGATGGATGGCAAAACAATCCTTCCTCCTTTCAAGAAAGGACCACAGCTTGTCTTCAGATCCATCCATTCCTCTGACTCTGGACAGTATTACTGTACAGCTGAAAACAATCTGGGGAGGAGGAAATCTAAAGACATCTTTATTCATGTGAAATGTGAGTGAAGTTTTAATCTGTCCAGTCTTTGCAGAAGAAGATTCTAATAAGTATAACTTCTTTCTTGAACTCTGCTTGTTTTACACATGTACAGTCTGCTGTAATTCTCTGAGCAGCTTCAACAGATTCCAGGTGTTTTGGGATCAAACATTCAATTGTTAGACCAGCTTCTAAATCTAAAATGCAGCTACACACAGCTCATCACAGTTTGTAACACCACATGTACTGTAAAACACCCTAAACTTAAAATAACCTTTGTAGCACTTCTCCTGCAGATCCTCCAAAGCCTCCCTCTGTGTCAGTGAGTCCCTCTGCTGAGATAGAGGAGGGCAGTTCAGTGACTCTGACCTGTAGCAGTGATGCTAACCCAGCAGCTAACTACACCTGGTACAAGGAGAACAGAAAAGTGTTTCTGGGAGCAGTAGGAAGTTATCATGTCACCTCCATCAGCTCTGAGGACAGAGGGAACTACTACTGCAGGGCTGAGAATCAATATGGAGCGGTCAACTCTACGTCTCTATTTGTAGATGTCCAGTGTGAGTAAAAAAACAAGTGAGTTTTCCTGTAGGGGGCACTAAAGACAACCTAGCCTGTCTTAAATAGAACTATTTCTACAACTTTTCTTCCAGATGCTCCAAAGCTCCCCTCTGTGTCAGTGAGTCCCTCTGCTGAGATAAAGGAGGGCAGTTCAGTGACTCTGACCTGTAGCAGTGATGCTAACCCAGCAGCTAACTACACCTGGTACAAGGAGGATGAAGACTCTCCAAAAGCTTCAGGACAGATCTTCACCATCACTGACTTCAGAGCTGAACACAGTGGGAGTTATTCCTGTGGAGCCAAGAACAAGTTAGGACGTAGTAACTCCACCTTAACTCTGATTGTTGTGGCAGGTAAGTTCTCCACCTGACTTTTTGATGGTATGATTAACAGATCGCATCACCCAGCAAACTATAGGGAAGAGATACTCAGATACTCAGAACCTCTGGAAACACCTACCACCTTTAACCAGTGGTGGAAAGTAACCTAGATCATTTCTTTAAGAACAGTACATTTTAGGAAAGGTATAAACTTTACTTGAGAATAAACGTAACTTGAGTATAAACTTTATTTTAGTATTTGTATTTTGTGTAACTGTATACATCACATTAATTGTACATCTTTAGAAACTCACTTTAAGAACATATCAACTTAATGAACTCAATGTATGTAGAAATACAATTGCACCAACTTCATCCACACTTAGCCTACATGACACTTTCATGCAAAGCTATAACAAATTAGAATCTTACCCCTCACTCTGCACCATGTCTGCAACTAGAATGTTCACCATCACTTTTCTTGTGGCAGGACTAATTGTTCCTTTTTCCTCATACTCCTTCAGCACATCACTTCCTCCTGGTTTGGTCAGCAGAACCTGTTTCATCAGCTTAAAACAAAACACAACAAAAATGACACCCGTTAAGTAAGCAGTAGGGATGCTCCGATCGCCAATTTCGGGGCCGATCGCCGGAATTAGTATCGGCCGATACCGATCGCCGATCCGATCGAGTGGGCGGGGCCTAAATGGAAGATTTAAACATCACTTTAAATCTTCCATTTAAGTGATGTTTAAACTCAGTTAATGGGGCTCATTCACTGGAGCTTCCACAAACAACAATCAACTTAATTATTACATTGAAATGATGTACATTATTCAAGTTTACATTCACTTTGGATAATAACTTTGGTGTGACACCTCTCTCCCCCTCTCTCTCCTGAAAGCCTGTCAGTATCTCATGCAGCTCACTGATCCAGTAATGAGTGACCCGACAGTGAAGAATACATTTATTTATAATAACTAGTTTAGCTTGTTCCAGAGGTAGATAAAATAGCTAAGTGTGTTAGGTCTAACTCTTGTGTGTTTCGTCCCGCTTACCGGTCCGGCGGCCGGAGCTGCAGGATTTCTGCTTGATTGATTGATTGAAAAGTTTATTAACAGCTTGTATATTGGGTACAGTACAGTACAGCTCAAAACATACAATTGTTAAGGGGATGCAGACCAGAGAAAGACTTTCGTCTTGTTTACATCAGGGTCCCCCATTTCCAATTCATCATATCATTTAAGACATATAAGACATATTTGACATACAGACGGCTTATTTACAATTTAGATTTCGTTCTAATACATCCTAACCGGACATTTAAGACATACCAAGTCTACAGATATACAGTTAGTAACAGAGTCTAAAATGCGAGTATATACATAGATGGGGGGGGGGAAGCTGTCCATTGAACGACAGGTTGAGATTTGTACCATTACCGGGGCCAGTTTTGCAATGCTCTCCCCCGAAGGTGCTCTTTAAGAGAGGTTTTGAAGGTAAGTATAGTTTTACTTTCCTTTGCAGTTGTGGGAAGAGCGTTCCACCTTGATGTGGCATAATTGCGAAACGTGTATTCCCCCTTTTTTGTGCCAAATCTGGGTTTCACATGATTTGTGGAGCTCCCTCTGGTGTTATGATCATGGTATTCCTTGACCTTTGGGAATAATTTTGACATGTACATGGGTACCATAGAGGTGTACTGGATCTTGTAGACCAGGCCCATTGCAAGTAGCTGTACTCTGTCGTCTACTCTAAGCCATCCTAGGTTGTCAAAGTGGGCAGAGGTGAGGTGGGTTCTAGATGAAAGGTCAAGCAGTAGTCTGACCAGTTTATTTTGCGATGTTTGAAGTTTTATTTTTAGCGCCTTGGAGGTGCTATGGTACCATGACGTGCAAGCATAGTCATAGTACCCTTGAATGAGTGCTCCTGCCAGAGTTTTCAGGGTGTTTTTGTTTACCAGAGAGGAGATCCGGTATAGGAATCTAGTTCTTTGATTGACTTTTTTTATTACATTGGATGCCATTTTGTCACAGGAGAGGTTTGCCTCAAGAATAGATCCTAGGTATGTCATTTCCTTCTTACTTGTGACAATAATGTCGCCCACTGCAACTGAGAAGTCGTCGGATTTGCTGAGATTATGTTTCGAACCGAAGAGAATGGACTCTGTTTTACCCAGGTGTAATGATAATTTATTATCGGCGAGCCAGGTGCAGATTCTGCCGAGCTCGGAGCTGAGGGTTTTTTCAACCTGCAACCTGTTCCTGTCAGAGACCAGCAGGGCTGAGTCGTCCGCGAACAGGAACAAGTTGCAGTCACATGCTGATGACATGTCATTTACATAAATTAGGAACAGTAACGGACCTAATATGCTTCCTTGTGGAACACCACAGCTCACTGGGAGGGGGGGGACAGAGTACCGTTTACCTCCACCATCTGTTCTCTCCCCTCCAGGTAGGATTGCATCCAGCTCACCGATAGTTTATCAAAACCAATAGCTTTTAGCTTGTCAATCAGAATGGGGTGATTGACAGTGTCGAAAGCCTTTTGTAGGTCCAGCATCACCATGCCGCAGTACTTGCCCTTGTCCACCTCTTGTTTGATGTGGTCGCTCAAATAAAGAAGGCATGTGTCAGTGGAGTGGGATGTTCTAAAGCCAGATTGAAATTCATAGATTAGTTTATTTTCCGCGAGGGTACTTTTCGACCTGTTCATATACTATTTTTTTCCATGACTTTCGAGATGGAGGTAAGTATAGAAACAGGGCGGTAGTTGCCTGGGTCCAATTTGCTGCCCTTTTTGTGCAGGGGGGGTTACTCTTGCAATTTTGAAGTCTTTGGGTACTTTTCCCTGTTTTATGGAGAGGTTAATTATGTGAGCTATGACTGGTGAGATGGCGGTTGCTGTGTCTCTGAGGAATTTGGAGGGGATATTGTCGTGGCCAGTGGCCTTGTTAGGTTGGAGGGCGCTCAGTTTAATGAGTACCTCTGCTGTTGTTACCCTTGCTAGACTGAAATCATCTTTGCGTACCCCTAGGTTTTTGTAGTAGGTCATGATGTGATCTACTCCAAAAAGCCCTGAGTGGGAGGGTAATTTATTTACAAGAGTTGTGGCTATGTTTGTGAAAAAAATGTTCAAGTACTTGGCCACATCCAGTTTGTCTGTGATGAGCCTGTTATCTGTCTTTATGTTTAAGTTAGAAAATCTCGTTTTGAGTTTTTTACTGCAGCCAAGCTGGTTATTGAGTAATTTCCAAAGTTCACGGGGTTTATTTTTGTTTTCCTCAGTTTTGACATTGATGAAATTCTTTTTGGCAGTTTTGATCATGGAGCTTACGTCATTTCTTAGTCTGTTTCTTTCAATTTTGAGTTCAGTCACGTGGGCCTGGAGTTCACTGCTCGTGCTTTTGGAAAGCATTGCCTGACTTTTATGAAACTCAGAGCATTTTTTGTCTCTGGTTTTCATGGCGGTCAGTATGCCGGAGTGCATCCACGGCTCCGCGCGATTTGTTACCCTGGTTGTTCTTAGGGGGGCCAAATCATTGAGTATTGCAGAGAATTTGTTTTTGAAACCAAGCCATGTTTCTTCAACTTGTGTACCACTGAGCTCATCTGACCAGTCCAGGCTCTCCAGTTCTAGGTTAAAGGCCTCGCTAGAGTAGTTTTTGAGGTCTCTAGATATGACTGTTTTGTGACAGCCGGCCCTTTGTTTTAGCTTTTTGCGGGTACAGAATATCATATAATGATACTTCACACACACGTTGCATACCGCTATTTTACTGTCTTTTTCGGACACCTTAAAATAATGCCAGACCGGTGAAGCCATTCTGGCGAGCTTGTTTTGCCGCACACAGAGAAAAGTGTCATGTATTTTACGTCATGCGATCGGCTCTCGCGATCGGCATGTTTAGAGAGCACCGATCGATCGGTAGAGAGTGAGTATCGGCCGATATCGATCGGAGCATCCCTAGTAAGCAGTATAGGTTTATGAGCAATCTACGGACAGACACACAGATGGACAGACGTCACTAAAATGTAAAACAATGGTGTACATGACATATTGAACATGCACTCACATTTTTGGCTTGTGGACCCTGCAAAGACTCCTCTTTTCTGAAGCCTTTCAGAGTGCCACTGTAGAAATCGTTTTCACTGCTGCTTTTCGAAGTGACTGAAATAGTATCTGTGCCTGAAGCGGGGGATGAGGATGGCTCTGGAAAATAATGTCATCACACAAGAGATATTAAATATGAATATTGAAATTATATGGTCTTCCTTTGTCATGTCTTTATGTAATCTACTGGTGAAGTGTTCTCAAAAATACAACAAACCCACTGAAAACCTCCATTGCAAGTATGAGTCCCAAAGTCCTTGTCCACAAGAGCGCACTCTACTTGGGACCAATACTTAAGACAGCAATGGTGTTTTTTAGTCTAGCAAAAAGCTTAAGAACAAGGCTTTCAACAAGAACCCCAAGTAAGTACAAAATTATGTATTTTCACCAAATCAGTGGAGTATGCACATTTGATTCCTATAAACAATACTTTACCTTTTAAGATAGTATTGTTTATAGCAATGAAATGTGTGGTGTGCTTGACACTTGCATGGGGATAATTAGCATACAATACAATTGAGAAATGTAAAATCGACCCTTTTCTCAGCAGCCATGTTGACATGCAGCGTAAACAGAGATGTAATTTAGGATGTAGGCCGGCCAGGGCCCTGATAATATGCTGTCTCACTGGAATGGCTGTGACACACTAAATAGATCGGGCCAAAATTCATTTGATCTATTGCACCTGTGTTTACCCTGCTATGACGTCAACATAGCTGCTGAGAAAAGGGTTTATTGACGTCACTCACCACCACTGTCATTCAGTTCATCTTTGATGACAAAGCATATTCCACTGGTAGTGAGTAGATCTGGAAATGCGTAGTCATCCACTTCTGTGCCAGTCTCATCCTCCACTGATAAGATAATGTCCACAGGGATGGGAAACCTCTATTTCACTAAAAGGATTGAAGACCAAATATAAGCAGAAGCTACACACGCACAAGGGGGGGGGGGGGGGGAACTGCCTCAACAGTGCATCATCTCCATCTAATGTAACAGTAGGTTAATGAGGGTGGATCGCAAAATTCCCCTCTGTGGGACTAATAAAGGTATTCCGATTCTGAAGTGGTTTACTTGCCTTCAGTGATGAAGATGTCAAAACAAGCTTCTGGAATTTTGATGTACTTCTTTTGGTTTCGGTTTTGCACTTTGACTATCATCTTCAGCTGAAGAGAAGAGCCCTATATGGGTAAAATGGAGATACACAACATTCGTTATTCCACAAGTTATTATGATGCATCACAACTTCCCCTTCTTAAGCAAGCAAATACTCAAATTGTGTGAGGGTGGCATAATATAAATTGGAACTGTCTTTAGATAAAGAAATTCTACTTTATGCTCCGTTCTTTTATTTTTGTATCTTTAAGCTGAGAGGCTTCTATCTGTGCATGACAAACGTTTCGGGACCAAATTAAAGGAATGGTATGCTCATGACACTCATTTTTAAATAATTATCATCCGATAAAACAGACCAGTCTCTGCCAGTCTTTTTTTTTTTTTTTTAATTCGATGACATTATCAGTGATTTTAAACTGATTAATTACCGAAATAACATCAACACTGTGGGCGGCGCCATTTTACCGGACGTGACGTAAACCATGCGTTTGGTTTCGAGGACACGTTGATGTTATTTACTGTAGTTACTCTCTTCAAATATGCCTCATTGTATCGCGAAACATTGCCACACTTCTGATAGGAACAATCCACGGAATGCTCGGTTCTATCTGTTGCCAAAAGGGAAGCGTAGGAAGTACGTTCGGAGGCAGTGGCTAGCGAAATGTGGCCGGCCCGAACCGAAAGATCCACAGGCGCATGTATGCAGCGAACATTTCAAGTTTCCGGACGACTACTCTGAGAGCATGATAAAACATAACATGGGATTTATTGAACAACCATTATTTAAAGGGATAGTGGAAATCCGCGAATTTTGGGTTTAACTTGTGTATTTTTATTAAAAATAAGCATAATAAACCATTTTTTTTAATTTCATGCGCCTAGTTTCATTTTATTTTCAATTTTACTGCGCCCTCTCAATGAAACGAAATACTTCGGGAATCGTCGGGAATCTTCGGGTGATGACGAGAGCATAGGAAGACGGGCACAAACAATGGCGGACATTCAATAGCATTTGCATGTGAATAGCCGACCTTTATTATGGTGAATAGATGTGTTTTGTATGGCTGTAGTGCGACAGCAAATGCAGAGAATGGCGTATCGACGCATGCGTTTCCAAGAAACCCAGCCATTCGTCGTCAGTGGGGGAAATTTGTTCAGATAACACGGGCAAACTTCACGGAGCCGAAGCTGACGAGTAATTCGGCAGTCGTGTGCTCCCGTCATTTTACTGACGATTGTTTCGAGATTCCTCGGTCTCTAGCTCAAATTGAAAGTGGAATACATAAGAAGTGAGTATTTTATTATGTTTTCTTGTTGATTTAATGCATCATTAGCCTGTACCATTTTGTACAACGCCATTTATCCGGTACACAGTGTCGAATGTGTACACTACAGTCATCATATAGACATGATAGACTAACAGTACTGTGAGTACAGCCTACACTTGACAGGCAGCCTGGCTATCCTAGGGTGTTGTTTACTTTCTCTTTTCTGGCTGATAGCTCCAGGAATTCGAGGTCGGACAGTGATGACATTACATGTGTGGAATCTGTGGAGTCTCAGCTTTAAATCGTAAATCTTGTTTGTGCAGTTAAGATAGTAATAAGGGCATTTCTACCGTGTGTTGTGTGTAAAAAAGCGTTAGCATTAGTTAGCATTGTTTCGCTCAATGCTAATTCAAAGGCTTGGTATTACTCTTGTGTTTTTTCTAGCTAACAATTGTTCTTATTGTCAGTTAGCGGAGTTTCTTACCTTTAAAAGGGTATGAAACATTAATAGTTTCATAAATGTTAAGAAGCCCTGAGACATGTGAGAGAGAAAAAACTGTGGGAGGGGTCCACTGGGGGGACCTTCGGGCTTAACTGGTTAACAATGATTAATATTGTAAAGGCTACAGGTGATCTTAAGATGCGTGAGCTATGCTTAGGGACCTACCAGTCAAGATTATTTGTGCGTAGGGGTGCATCATCTGGCGCCTGGTCCTGGTCATCCTCGCCATTGCCCATGCCGTGAACCATCACCTCGGGCTCGAACAAATAAGGACGTAATGGTCCATCGTCTGGCTCAATATTGTCACCATCGTCGCTTACTGAACCGGATTCAGATTCAGTTCCTAAAACGACATTTTCGTAGGAAAGCCGAGAGGATGTTTCTGACTCGCTATCATCACTGGATACCTCGTACAATCCTTCTTCTTTGTCTGGTATATTTGCCCTTCCACCTTCATTCTGCATAGACGCCATGGTTTGTTATCGTATCGTCTTCCTGAGTTTTCGTCACTTCCGGTTTGGCTGAATCGAACATTTCGTTTCTAAAAAACTTCGGGGAAGCTGCAATAAAGTGCTTCTAACATGCGTAAGGCAATTATTATATATTTTTAATCAGGTGTGATTGTTTTGGTACGTAATTATGCTTGTATATAAGTTAAAACAAAACTATTTGAGGTTCCATTTCCACTATCCCTTTAATGGAGATGCAGTACCATCGGTCTTTCTGGTGTCATCACCGACCAGGACACCAGTTCGGCCAGTTGAGAAATCGCCCTCTGCAAGTGTGAAGCGACGGAGGACCAGAAGTAGTGCGAGGAGTAAGAATAAGGTATGTTATAGCGCATTTCCATTGCAGCGGGTAGCCCCGTTTAAACGTCCTTTAGCCTCCAGGCCAGGCCAGTTTTTGGTGGCCTTTCCATATAGCGTAGTACCGGCTAGTGGGTATTTTCCCCCAGTTTTTCCGGCCCCATAAAATCGTGGTTCTAGGTACACCATTCATGTACAGGTCTTCCTACTCGCCTCCCGAAATCAATTGCACGAGTAAAGGGATCGTCTCCAGCAAGATCACCGTGCTGTTCATCCTCATCGTCACTGTCCCTGGATTCCTGACGGTTCTGACTACTTGGCTCGAACCTGTATGGCTGAATTCCCCCATCCAATCTCTTCATATTGCTCAAAACTTCTTCCTCGGCTGACGAGTCCGAACTCAAATACTCCGCCATGTTTTCGTGTGTTTACAAAGTGAACGCATGGATGACGTCACGACCATCACGTGACTACTGAAAATGGCCAAAATGGCAGCGGCCAGACGGAATATACAGGTTTTGATAAAAAAGAGCTATAAAATCATTATTTACCGGGGAATATCGCTGATTTCTTCAGGGTATGGTTTAAACATAATGTTTCACTAAATACTGAAGTTTTGATTAATTATCTAATGAGTGGAGCATTCCTTTAAGCACAGTGTTGGTGTGTTGCAACCCAGTCTCACGGCATTTCGTGTTATAGTCAAAAAAGTAATCTATTGATTCATGTTCACCAACACGATTTCCCCATTTTTTTCGTGTCACACAGAACGACTTTAAAAGCAATGTAAATAATAACAAATTAGAAGGAAAAAGAGATTTTAAAAACAAATACAGATTTCAGTATTCTGACACAGAACGATTTTTAGAAGCAATGCATTTGTATTGGTAATATGTTTCGTGCCTGCGCCAAATTACAAGGAAAAAAAGATGACAAAAAATACAGATTTCAGTATTCTGAGCCTCTGAGCCATTTCTTTTCCTCCGACATTATACTATTTAAAATAAAAGGGTTAGGCTAAGGGTAAGATATTGAGTAAGAACATGTTTTTATGAACCACACAGCTTCTGGTCTTCCAAGAAAAGAAAAATCTAACCGAAACCCGCAGGCACTGATGGCTGCTTAGGTGACACTGAGATAGTGATAGAAAGGAAATTGGAAAAAAAAGAAAGTTGTTAGCGAAGTCGGCTAACTATACCGATAAGGACCAACACCAGAACCTCTTAGCTAGCTAGCCGTCGAACTAACGTTAGACATGTGCAATACGTTGGTGTTTGTAATGACATAATAGTATGTAACATAGCTAATGTTATCTAATTTGACATCTGTGTGTAATTCGACAGCTAGCCAGCTAGCTAACTAACTAACTGGCTAGCTAACTAGCCAGCTAGCTAACATTTAGCAAGCAGGTGCACGGCCAGTACAGACAAATATTCTTAGCAAGCTAGTAAACATTATTAGCTACCACACACACAACTGTAACATTATTTTCAAATTAAGTAATGTTGGATAACTGGGGAACAAATTAAATGTAACGTTATTTATCTAGATAACTTACCGTCACTCACTGACTGCAGTCTGTCGAGGGCGAGGCCAAGCGATCACACTTGCTGCAAGACGGACTGATGCTAGAAAAGTAAAAGGCGGCAATTATCGAACAACATTTTTATGGACACTAGAGCTTGTTAGCTCGCTGTCGAACTAACGATAGACATGTGCAATACATTGGTCTTCGTAATGATATTATGTTACATATCTAACGTTAATTCGACATCCATATCTAATTCGACAGTTAGTTTAGCAAGCAAGCATTGACTGTATGGTCTGTGCACCTGCACCTGGTCATGACAGTCAAATAGTAATCATTAGCAAGCTAGTAATGAAAACAATACATTTACAATTACGCTACCTACCACACACAACTGTATTTTCAAGCTAAATTAATGTAAGCTATCTGGGGAACAAATTATGAAACGTAGCGATAACTTACCGTCACGGACTGTGGTCTCTCGAGACTGAAGGTTGCATCAAAATTATGGCGGAGATCTAAATAATTGCACGCACATCACGTAAAAGTACCCGGATTGAGAGAACACACTATCCGTCGTTAAATGTTTAACACCATGATCCAACCCTGTACTATATAGTGTGTTAAGAACAGGCGGTGTTAATCATGTTAAATGTAACACCAAAACCACAACACTTTACCCCGAAAAGCTCTAACACCAGGATTTTCACACTGGCGAATTTTCTGTGAAGATTTAAGAGATGAAGAAATGGCCGCAAAGATATTCAAAAAGACGAAATCCACCCCTCATTTCCGTGTAAAATTACCTTTTACAAGTCTGTTTCCAGGGGCCCATTATCCCATAATCCATTCATAAGCAGAAGGACCTGCATGTTATTTAAGTCAGCAGGAGCTACATAATTACTTGAAACAGATGTCAGTATTGGCTGGAAATATACAAAAGAAACAATCTTGAAAGCACTGGAATAATTATTTTACAGATATTATTATGAGCCTTATTCGATAACCATTAGGCAACAAGGCTGTGTCAGGTCGAAGAATACATGTTCAAAATTAAGTAATTGGTCATATCATTAGGGTGACATAAGAAACAGCTTTAGATAAACAATTTTGTTTCATTTTCAGTTTTAGCTGGCTGTTTGTGAAATATGACCTATTGCTTGGACTTTGGGACCAGAATGAAATGACTGAATACAATATTCTGACCATGAAATGTGCCTTATGGTTACTAAAAAGACTTTATCATGTGAGAGAACTTACATTACAAAAGACTAGAATCTGAGAAGAGTAACCTCAAAATGTGGTTTAGGAACAAAACCCTACTCAAAGTAAACAGTGTTTAGTCAGAACAACGAGAGAAAAAGAGAACTGCACCCTAAAACAGTCAAAATGCAACCTAAACGATAAATGTTATATAACCATGTATGACTCCTGACTCCAGGGACGTCCCTGTCATAAACCTAGCCTTATCTTCCCACGTGTTAACTACAATACTTCCTGTATGGTCCAAGGATTCAGAAACCATTTTGTAGTTGCTGCCTTTTATCCTGGTTGGAAATTTTTTAAGATTTGTATCTATTTCGATATAATTGATTTTCTTTTTTTACCACAGATGTTACTAACCACTTGTTTACCACAAAGAGCAGAAAGAACAAAAAATGAACAGCTATGGGTTTTAAAATATCAGCAGCTAGATTTATTGTCTTAATTTTCTCTGTATCAGGCATTTAATATTTTTTTACATTACATTACTTGACACAACGACATGCTGACTGCAGTGGGGTTTGAACCTGTGCTCCCTTGATCCAAACACCAATGCACTAACCCACTGCGCCACACACCTCCATATTTAAACGTCTTTCACTTATTCTCTGGGCAACCACAATATAGAGTGAGTGTAACGTGTGCTGGCTGATTTGAATGGTTAAAGCTTGTTCATAAATTAGACACAAACACCACATTTCAAAGTTCATCATTGTGGAAATGATTTTTTGAGTAACCATAAACATCTGTTTTTAATGCACCACAATAGGACTCAATGACTTGTATGCGCATTTGTGGTTGACTTATTGGCAAAAGGAAAAAGTTGGTGTCAGAGTACTGTCCGTGCAGAATTAAGGCAAGGCAAGGCAAGGCAAGGCAAGTTTATTTATATAGCACTTTTCAACACAAGGCAATTCAAAGTGCTTTACAAAAAATGAAAGAGATTAAGAAAATGGCATTTAAAATCAGTCATTAAAATTAAGACGTAGATCTGTACTCATGTCCAACAAAAAATCCAAGAACTTAGTTATAAGAACTTCTTTATATAAATATTGTTATTATTACAATATGTGCATTTATACCAAATACATCTCATGCATTTCAATGCCTGTGAGAGAAAGGTCCATTTATGGTTTGAGCACATGTTTTGGGTTTCTTCTTTCACAACAGTGAGGAAACAATAAAAGGATGTGTTTTTCTTGACATTTTTAGAAACCAACTTGCTATAGATTAATGCTCTCTCTTTGATCAGCTTAATAGTATGTATTGACATAATCTGCAGCCTTTGTTATTTGTCTTAGTTTACTTCAGTTCACCTCATTCATTCATATTGAGTTATAAACGTATATGAAAAATAAGATATAGATAAGATAAGATGTACTTCATTGATCCCAATTGGGAAATGTTTGCGTAGCAGCATAAAAGACTTTGCTCATAAGAGAAATTAAAAGACTAGAAATAAACATTTAAAAAATGTCAACATCACAAATAGAAATAAAATAGCATTGAAAAAAGTAGAACATATAAATGTTGAAATACCAATTTACAGGAAACAAAATATAAAGCAGGATATTATATACACACAAATTAGGCTAAGTTATTCAATGAAGTAGGAACAATTCGCCAATATTGTTTTTGGAATGTTGCAGAGCTAAATTTGATTATTTTTCAAATTGCATGTGTATTGTTTTTAACTTGCTCATCATTGCCTCTGATGTGGAGCCTAATAGAGTTGGGCAATATATCAATATTATATCGATATCATAATATGAGGCAAGACATCAACTTATCATTTATATTTATTTATAATGTGGCATACGTTTTGTCTTTTGCTGGTTTAAAAGGCTGCATTGCAGTAAAGTTATTTAATTATCTGACTCTGCTGAGTACAAGTTCAGGATCGAAACAAACCTACCAAGTGGAAGATACACCGGTGAACCAGGAGTCACTGTCTGTCAGGTAGCATTTTCAATGTAAAAGGATCATTTTGTCTTGGAAACAGACTTGGGAATGTGCTATGCCTTAATATATGAGTAGTGCTGTTAACTTTATAGCCTGTAATGTTCACAGGTACGGACCTAAACCCAAAAGCACGACGGAAATAGACAGAATATTCAAGAAGTTCAATTTACTTCAAGTCAGGTGCAGGCATGATCAAAACCAGGATATCCAGCAATGAGGCAAACAAATCCAATCAGGGGGTCCAAAATCTGGCAGGCAGGGTCAGAAACGGGCAGATGGGATTACTGGTCAGATATGAACTGAACGCTGGAGAGCCTGGCAATACACACAAAACAATATGGAAGCATATGCCCTGTGTAGCACGTCCAGAGGGGAATAACTGTACGAATACTACCATACCATATGTGTAGCACACATTGTAGGGAAAGGGGAATAACTGTATGAACACTACTAGGAGTACACATGTCGCAGATGAGGAATCAAAGTGGCTCTCCGTTTCAGCAATTGTTTTTATGCTTAGTTTGGGAAAATTGTCGGATTTCGGGCCAAAAGTTAATGAAAACTAAGCTTATAAAAAAGTCTTAGTCTAAAATGTCAATTTTCTTCGTATACAGCTCTCCAGGTGAGGGTACAGAAGTACAAAGTCAGCGTGAATGGAGAGGCGAAGTCACGCCCATCTACTTCCGGACCATGGGACCCCGGAAGCGAAAAATGTACATTGAATTCAATGGAGAGAGAACACATATCTTTTGATCCCGTTTGAATTGTGCCACGAACTACACATATGATGTTTGTCAATCTTAAACAATCATTTCCATGTAAAAAAAGTCACATTTTGTCGTAAAACTGCTGAAATATAAGACTATGAAAAATACGCTACTACAAAGACTACAAATCCCAAATCCCATTCTGGGTCGCGTAAGTGATGTCACAGGCATGCTCGGTGATTTATAATAAGACTCGTAATTAAAGCGAAGAAGAAGAAGATCTCATAACTGATTTATTCCCTCCAATAAATTATAGATCGCTAAAAATAAATTCACTTTTACAAGATGCCTGTGTGCTTTGTACCAGGTTGTAGTCATACAAGTGATCATACCACTTGCTCCTTCTATCGATTCCTGTCTGATGAAAGGACCAGGAGTCGCTGGATCAGACATATCAGGTAATATCATAGGTAATATACATGTTGTGCATGTTCATGTGCATAGTCAAGTTAGCTACCTAGCTAGTAGCGACGAGTAGCGAGCACGTTAGTTAGCATTACATTACTTAGCCTTGTCATTTTTAGTAGCCTTACCGTGAAGTTATTATTTTATTACATGAAGTAAACCAAAATGTTAAACAGTAACCAAACATGATGGTAAGTATTTCGTGAAACATTTGAAGAGTAGCCTACTGCGCCCTCCACCGGGTGCTAAGGAAGCAGTTCAGGGAGAGTCGAAGGCAGGCAGGGAGCTTTGCATGTCATTCTTCTGGACGTGTTTCATTGTGATGACAATCTGTTTGTTGGAAAGACAGTCGTTGTGTGCTTATTGAGAGAAAATTGTTAGAAGAGATAATTATTCAAAGTGTTGTTACTTTAAAGTGTTGTTACTGACCTTTTTCTCTTTCATTTTCTTTACCTCACCTGTAACTGCTGAGACGTTGAGGAACATGCACACTGACCTGCTCTGGCAACCTGATTTCCACTGTACGTAATAGTATTTGGTTATGGTATATTATTTATATACATCAAAGGCACAATGCACCCCCCAGAGACACACATGTATTGAGTGTGATATTTTGCATAGGTCATGTGAAATCATCTTTACATACTAGATAACTAGGAGCGGCAACTTGTTTTGAAATTGAATTTTTAATATCCGATAATAAAGTTGATGTTTTCTTTATTCTTCTCTCTTCCAGCTCCATCCATCACCATTCTCTGTTCCTGCAGGTCCTGCTTGCTAATCAATGCTCATATTTTTTACACAATTACAAATAAAGTCATTGTATTGTATGACATGAAGTTGTGCTTCATTCGGAGTCAATAATAAATTAATTCTGCCTTCAACTGCGCAATGATTGTGGACTGCACCGACATCCATGTAGCTGCCCCCCAGTAAGATGAACCAAGCAAAGAGGGTCACCATCATGCCCAAGGACATCCAGCTGGCCCGCCGCATCTGCGGAGAGAGGGCTTAGACTGACCTGAGACCAGCACACCCAAACACAACGGCTCTTTTAAGAGCCACCTACATTTTCAAAGAGTTGCAATCCTACGTTATTATAATGATTAAACTGGTTCATGTATCACTTAGTTTACTGAACCGTGATGAATGAAAGTGAAATGAGTGAGGTAGTGGTTTACTGAAGTTACAAAGACATTAATATATGAGTAACAGTAAACACAAGCTTCTGTCAATTATGGATCATTCAAACTATTAATATAAAAATATGTAATAAAGTTCTAAAACAAGTATTCGGTATATTCCTTGATAGCTTTTGGAGAAGGTTGTTTTTAAGTTTACTAAAATCTATCGTTTCAACTGTTTCACTTTATAAAAAAGGAACAGGTGAGTAGAGCATCATTGAGTTTCTTATTCGGTCAGTAAATTATCCAAATGAATGTTTTTCATTATTTTAGTCAACCCTAAACAAATTGATTGTACCTTTTAATGATGACCTTACATGGTCGGCAAAGTTAAATTAACTTCAGAAAATCAAATCTGTTCTGAGAAAAAACTAATAAATGTTTAAAGATAGGAACTTGCCATCCCACTGAAAAACAGTCCGTAGAGATTTAAAGGCGTAGTTGTAGTTCAATCCAACGTTTCATTTGGATTCATTTGACAACAGTCAACTATTTTCATAAAGAATATATATATTTTTCAAAGTCAACTTTATTGTCAATCTTACTCAGTTTGAGAGATCAAAAAGACGTTTAAATAAAATTATACAATTTACAGATATGTATACAAATATATATATCCTATATACACCATCATAATGATGGTGTATGATGTAGAAGGAAGTGTGGTAGATAACAAGTAAATATAGAGTTACATACAGATCCATGTTACAGCAAAAGATGGAATAACTCAGAAGCACGCAGTATAATAATAATTACATGCAACAATTAAATAACTGCTCAGCATCTCCACCACAATCCCAATCTGCTGTGTCCTGTTTTCCTCCCCTCTGCATAACACCCCATCACACATACGAAACACAACGCAGAGTCCGAGGGTGTTAAGAGTATGTTTATTGAAATGTGCTCCTCTCTACTGGCCAACACAGGGAGCATATGCTGGGTGTAGAATTGTTCCAGGAGGAGGAGATTTCCATGCCATGCAGGGTCTTTGGGGATGGGGATGATGATCGCCTCCTTCGTGGTCCACACAACAAAGTAGCAGAGACTCCGGTCTGTGATATGCAGCTGCCCTTGGACCTGGTGCCAGTATGGGTGATTCTCCTTGAGAATATATTACCCACCCTCCTCACGGAGACAGAAAGATGGTAACTGGACTGCCTCCGCGATGGTCATGTTCCTCTGGCTGTGTGGACACTTCACCTCCAGCAGGGCAGATGGCTGCACAAGTCCATCGGGTGATGCTCCCAAAACACCCGACTCACTCACAAAGAGACCAGACTCGATTCTAACACTGTCACTTGATAGGCCTCCACAAAAGCCTTCACCCCTTCGGCCTCGTTTTACAACCCCCCAGTTGACAGTTGGCGATGTCTCTGGCCAGTGGGTTGTATGTCTCCTCTCGCTGTTGGTAAAGTTGAGACACCGGCTGGACTACTTTGGAAGTGCCAGGCTTCCTCCACTGGCACTCAACATCTGTGGAGCTGATCTGCCACATGGCAAATATTGCCAATGCTGCAGCGTGGCTGCATTTGTACATCTCCTGTGCACAATCACAGACAGCGCTCTGCATCGCGCCATCGTCTCCCATGCAGATCTGTAAAAATAAAGTAAGTACCATTTGTTAGCATGCTATAATAGATTGAATGAGCAATAATACAAGGATGGTCCGGATCTGGGGGTGGGAGGGTTTATTTTTCCATAGTTTTGTCCTCTTGTCTGTTGTTATTGTTTGTTTTTTCTGTATTGTTTGTAATTTGTGTTGTATTGGTTGTGATTGTACATTGTATTTTTCTAAATGTGTATGAATACATTTTTGAAAACATTTGATCAACAATAAAAAAAGGATTTGGTCAGGATCTAGACTCAGTGTGTAGTTTATTAATTAATCAATGCTCTCTACATTAGGAAAACACATACCGGTGAACCAGAGGGAGTCACACACAGCTGTGCCTAGATAACCAAAATCCTTGAATCTACACACAGCAAATAAAGTCAAATGACACAACGAGAAAAGGAGATCACACATACAGTATAGTCGATATAAAACTGGCCGCTTCAATCTGAAGAGCAACTAAAACAAAACACGGGAGTGTACCTTGTTCTTGTGAACACTAATGTTATCCACAGCATACACAGAGACCACGAAGTTCTTAAGGAGAAAACTAGTTGCTAAAACAAAACACGTTAGTGTACCTTGTTAGCTAATGTTAGCTAGCTGACATTAACGTTACACATTGCACTCATATTACTCACCGAAACCTTGTACAGCCGGTCCCGCATGCTGGCTCTTACAGAACCGACTAACTCCCCTTTCATATAGGTACAGCTCTCAACGTGCCCAGACTTGTAGTGATTTTCACCTCGTAAAATACTTTTATTCTCATTCTGAAAGAATGTGGTGAAATGTGCTAACGTGACGGCCATCTTTATGTTGGTGACGCGTATTGTGCGAGACCAGAGACCTGTAGTTCACTGAGCGGTTTCACACGAAAAAATGTGTAACTTCACAGTTTTACGACACATTTTTATTTTTTTGACTTGCAAAATGTTCTTTTAAATTGACAAACATCATATGTGTCATTCGTGGCACAATTCAAACGGGATCAAAAGATAACCTTTCTCTCTCCATTGACTTCAATGTATAATTTTCCGCTTCTGGGGTCCCATGGAGGCTTTCGGAAGGGGAGGGACTTCGCCTCTCCATAGTGTCCATGCAGAGCTGTTTTGTGACACAACATGTCAACTACCTCTACCTTCCTACTTCTGGTATTTAATGAGTCGGTGCGCATAATTTTACGTAATTAATCATATATTTTCGATTATAAGGAGTAGAAATATGATTCAGATATCCGCGGAATCGCTGGAAGAGTAGCTTTCCAGCGGTATCTCCTGTGAGACTGTAACCAGGGCACAGCAGCCAATATGGCCGCTCAAATCAGCTTGACTTTACACTGTGTGGGATTGGTGGATTCGTGTGTCCGTCAAGGAAATCTCGGCCGGCAGCCATCATGGTCTGAAATGACCAATGGACATCGAGAAATCACTAAGGGCCTACCCACCAAGTAAACAAAACATAAACCACGTGTCTCCCATCAGTTTACGTCTTTGAGGAGACAGAGAAAATGGCTAAACATTTTTTTTACAGTTGCCGACTTCGCTAGAGATTTTTTTCACTAACAGCAGTGAAGATAGAGCCTCAGAACCTGAAGTCTTCGACTCTTCTTCTGAAGAAGAATACAAAGACAACAACAAGGATCCATTTGGGCATGGGTAAGTGTAAATATTACAGTAATAGTGTACTGGCAATGTGTGGGGAATACCGCGAAAATGAACAATAGGTTTATTGATATATATTTTTTATCGATAGTCATGAACGTTTTATTGGGACAAAATAGACTCTCCATTAGCAAACGTTTACTCTGTGTTAACTGGATGGAGTTCGATCAATGGGCAGACAAAGGAAGGAATATCTTACGTAAATAACTTTGCTTACAAAAAGACAGTTTTGCCTGTGCTGTAAGAGGACTGCAGAGTTTTGCATCTCGCCCCGTGTGTAAGTTATCTTTCCATTACTTGCACTTTTTACTTTTATGCACCATGTCTTCATGGTGTTTATATATTTGTCCTCTTGCAGAGAGAAGCATCTGTGCCTTCAAAGGTTCATCAGTTGACATTTCTTGCAGTTACTTTGGAAATGAAGCTGGTTTATATGTCGCGTCCACATTCTGGTTCAATCCTGGACGTAGCCATCAGTGGAGGAATCCCTCAGAGCCGGAGGAGCTTAGTCTAGACCAGGGGTGCCCAACCTTTTTTGAACCGAGAGCTACTTTTAAAGTTGCCAGTCTGCCGAGATCTACCAGTCCAAATAGAGAGACGTAGCCATTACTGACCAGGTAAACTACCAGGTAAATACACACTTCTACTTGTATAAAACTGACCTTTGTACGATTAATACTCCATAAAATACTGCAGATCCTTTATCTTACCTCTTTCTAATCTACACACATACAAGTATTCAACTGAAGTTACACAACAGAGTTGTTGATACAGAGTTGGAGTTTATTCACACGTCACTACAGTGGGTGATGTTTTCAAGAAACATTGAACAGTGCTGCCACATATGACACAGAAAAAAAGAAAAGACTCTGAACCCTTTATTTGCCATTACAATTAGGCTTACTAATAAGACAACTCAGATCTGAAGCTACACAGGAATCTGCTGCCAAAGTGCAATAAAAAAGACAACATTAATAGAATCAAACCCTTTTTTTGTTGCATTTTAGTAGATTATAAAAATAAATGCCTTTTTTAAAATAGGATTGCAAGCAACACTAGTTTCTTAACCTGAATTGATAATAGACTATAATCAATTTAAGTTTGCATTCTTATACCATTTTGTACAATAATTATAATGAATAAGTTCAAACAAACTAAAACTTACAGCTGATTAATAACGGTATCTAACTTGAGTTTTTATTATATCAAAAACCTGTTGAAATGCTTCTGTTATTTTTACTGTCCCCCAAAAGCGCGTCGACACGATAAGATGCTCTGGTAGCAGCCTTGCTCTTGTTGTTGGGCCTGGTGAAAATGGACTGCTGTGCATTTAGCTGTCCTTTCAAGCCCCTCCCCTTTTGGAGCGTAGGGCAGAATCAGGAGGGAATTCCGTCTCGTAGCGTTTGTGCACTGTTTTGAAATGCCGCTCCTAAATTACCCTTCTTCGATAAAGCCACGCTCGCATTGCAGATGAGACAGATGGACTTTGAATTGGAAGAGATACAAAAATAATCATCCTCCCACTCGGGGTGAACATTATATATTTTGGGGCTTCTTTTGCTTTGCCATAATTGCGGTCTTGTGTGTGTGCGGACTGTCACTCCTGTGTACACGGACAACCTCAGCGAAATAGTGCCCACTGCCGACCAGGCCACGCCCCGACACATGGGGTCTAGCCGGCCAATCACAAAGCTTGATGCGTTCAAGTGCATTTTCTGGCACAGGAAGATTATGTTATAAGACATTAACGATAAAACAGAATATTGTTGTTCTATTTTTAGACACATACTCGCGAATCGACTGGGAATCTCCCGGTCGATCGCGATCGACTGGTTGGGCACCCCTGGTCTAGACTCTCAGTATGCAGGTCGTGTTCAGTTCAGGACATCGGGGGCAGTTGCAACAGAGAGAGGACTTGCCACCCTGACGGCCCCGTACACACAGCAGCTTTTGGCGATTTGTCCAGCGCGTCTCCGCCCATTGACTTTGAATGGGGATGACGTTATTTCCAGGATTTCCAGGATGTTCAGGATTCCAAAGTTGAACAATGTTCAAACCTTTGAGGCTGAGCTGGAAGCGACAGCCAATCAGATCCGTTTATGCAATCTGACAGTTCAAGCGCTAGCCAATCAAACCGCGTGCAAGCTGGGAGAACCAGACCCGCAGTTCATTTCTATATTCCACAAAAATGGAGGAGAACTTAGTTATTGCGGTAGCAAATCACCCGGTTCTTTATGACCAGTCCCTATTTACTTACCGGGATACAAACCGGAGGAACCAGGCATGGAGGGAGGTGGCAGAGACAGTGGGTGAAACTGGTAGGTTTTCGCTTGTTTGGGGATTTTATATCCAGTTTACTTCGTTGCTAGTTTACTTCGTTGCTAGGCAAGCATAGACAGTATCATTAGCCAGCATGGAATGTAGCATAAATAGCACCATAAACATTAATCTCATAAATGTTCAAAATGTTAAAAAAAAGAATAGGGAGAGACGAACCGGGTTTTTTGCTTTGTATGTCGGGGGCGGGAGATTCATGTGATTGGTTTGTTGGTCGCGAAATCCCCAAGCTTTCAGACACGCCCAGGCTCCAAGATTTTCAAGATTTTTGAAAAGCTGCGGTGTGGACGTACCGTGAGCATCAGCAACCTGAGAGAGAGCGACTCGGCCGAGTACCGCTTCAAATTCAGAGCGCAGCGCTTTGAATGGAGGAGTGATTTACCACTCTGACTGTCACAGGTACTGATCAACTCAACCGATTACATTTAATCCAAACACATGCACACTACTTTTCAATATAACCTGTGGATCAGTTTAATGTACACCTGCTGACTTATAGAGAGACTTACAGGTCAAAAGATCATATTTTTAAATAATAAATATCTCAATTAAATGTTCCCAATTGATAACTAGTATTAGACAATATATTTCGTATTAAAGTTTTTTCTGCAATGTGATGTTTAAATTATGGAAATGAAGCATTATGTTATGTTAACTTTAGTTGAAAACAGGGGAAATCTACAGACCCAAATTGACAAAGATAGTAAAATAAACACTTAAATGTGAATTTTCGATTTCGATTGGATGTTTTATTTCCACTATTCTGAAAGAAAACATGTTATGAAAGTAAATTAGCCCAAAGTTGCTCAAGTCAACATGGATCATGCATTACTTTGCAACTTGTCATTTGTTCTGTGTTTCACCAAAAGAGTATTTAAATACCAGTGCAATCTCTTTTCCCTCTTTAAACGGAGGCTGTGGCTCAGTAGTGTGATGGTCTTCGAATCAGGGGATAGCAAGTTTGAGTCCCACTTAGGGCTGCTCAATTAATCGTATTTTAATCGCGATTACGATTATGGCTTGCAACGATTACGAAAACAACGTAATCGAAATAAAACGATTATTCTTTTATTATATTATTACTTTTTTTAATAATAATAAAACAATTTTTTCAGTTGAATTATACTTAAAGTTCAGGGTAATCAACTGTTTAAAACATACTGTTCACTTTTTTTTCTCCAATAATGGATGTTTTCAAAGTCAAAGAATAATCGCATTTAATAATCGCAATTACAATTATTTACCCAAATAATCGAGATTAGGATTTTTTTAATTTTTTTTATTTTATTTTTTTATTTTTTTTATCAACAACAGCCAGACAGACAACACAATAGCATTGGCAAACAAGTTAGGATGACAACAGTGTGATTTGTGTCCGACAGGATAAAAAACAGAGACAAAACAAAAAATAAAATGAATAAAACGAAACAAAAAATGGGACTGCGACAGAACAAAAACAAAAAACAAACAAAAAACAAAGTCAGGATCTAAAGCAGGGGTGGCCAACCCGCGGCTCTCGAGCCGCATGCGGCTCTTTGCCTAGTTTCATGCGGCTCTTCAGTTCATATCGAATTGTATATGTGTGAGTTTGGAGGAGAGACACTGACTCCTGACTAGTGTTGCACGGTGTACGCGATACTTGAAAGGTATACCGCGATACCCTGCCGTTAAAAACGTTACGATTCCTCCGTTTCATTAGTAGGCCTATCGGTACTTTAAGAATGACGGGGAAAAGTACTCCGGTGAGAAAGCGCCGTTTTAATAAGAGCCGTGTGTTCAACGCTCTGCTTCCAATCCCTGCACTGCAGCCGTGCCTGCAGTCCCGCCCCTCTCAAGCACGCTCTAAGTCCCTCCCCTCTCTCACGCTCTAAGCGCTCTCAGCGCTAGCTCCCCTCTCTCATGCACGCGCTAGCTGCCAGAGCATGTGAGAAAACGAGAAGCATGGCTGCAAGTGGGAGTGCAACTGCCGCTGCGCCTCGGCTTGTTGACAAAAAAGACGCCAGAAGCGACATTTTGATGTATTTTAGCTATATCTCTGACAGTGAGGGCAAGCCTACGGACACCATGAGGCCTGTCTGTAAGACATTTATTAATTGTATTTAATACGAATTCTTGTCATTTATTTTATTTATTGTTCTCATTGTTTAAAAGGTTGTGTTATGGTTATGGTTCTGGTGTGAAATAAAGCACAATAATTACTAGGGCCGGGACTTTAACGCGTTAATTAAGATTAATTAATTACACAAAAATTAACGCGTTAAAAAAATTAACGCATTTTAATCGCACTTATTTTTGCACCGCGGAACGTTTCTCACTGGATGAGTTTCAGGCGTACCGATTATACTGGAGCACCAACTAACGTTCATGACTTCAGACAACAACAAACCACAGTGAACAACAGTGGGAAATGTTGTTTTAAAAAACGGACAGATGGAAGCGTCGATAAGAGCACGGTTGTGTGCAAATTATGCAAAAAGGAATTCGCATATCACCGCAGCACATCAAGCCTCAAGTATCACCTCAATGCAAAACATATAGCAGCTAGCGTGGAAGCTAGCGTGGACGTTAGCCTCTTTTATCGCGTTCACACCAAAAAGAGCTGGTACTAAAATTAGTTCATGAGAACCTTTTTACCCCCACGAAAGTCCCTGCTAGAGCAGAGAGCTGCTAGAGAGCATGGACTTTCGTACGGCTCTCTTGTGAGAAAAGAGCTATATTTCTGATTGGCTGGGCGGATTGCAAACCACGCCCCGTAAAACTCCCAAAAAGTTTTGTGAATTTTATTATCCTCGCATTAGCATTATTAGCATTAGCACAGCGCAGAAACGCAGAGAGACTAATTTATGGCAACACAAAATAAAACATGGGAGATGAGGAGGTGTCGGCGTTCTGGCGATTTACTCGGAAGGCTGCTGGGACTCCCAGCAGCTTCTACTGAAGCCAGTCCCCAACTCCGGGGACTTCCGGCCGGGGACTTTGGGCGGCAGTATACGCCGTGAAGTGGTTTGCGGCCTGCCAGTAAACCCAAAGCAGAAGAAGAAGAAGTGACGTCAGCGGCTTCATTTGCCTAATCCACCCCCAGGTTCAAAGAGTTCTCATGAACTAAATTCTCATGAACCTTTGTGGGAAAAGTACTGCGGTGTGAATGCGCCTAATGGTATACTAAAATCCATGTGAAAAAAATTGCTTCTCACTGTTCTCAGGTCAAATATGTATATGTGATTAAAAATGCGATTAATTTCGATTAATTAATTACAAAGCCTCTAATTAATTCGATTAATTTTTTTAATCGAGCCCCGGCCCTAATAATTACATTTAAGACTGTTTCCCTTTTTTTAAGAAAAGTATCGAAAAAGAATCGGAATCGCAATTCTTGACTTGGTATCGAAACCAAAATGTTGGTATCGTGACAACACTACTCCTGACAGTTAAACCTGATAGTTAGTAGGTCTGTTAAGTATTGAATGTTGATAATTCTGACGTAATTTGGCCGGTCAAAGTTGTTTGGGCTCGGATAAAATCGCTCCGTTATTTTCGTCCCGTGTTACTTTCGTCCCGGCTCTCCCCCATCTCCCCACGTATGTGTGGTGTCAGGTAATTTTCATGTGGCCCAAGAGCCAATAACAATAATACCTGCGATGCAGTGAATCATCACCTTTGAGGGGGGGGGGAAACCTATCGTTGATTAAACACTATCCAGTGTTTCACCTACCATTGTCTTGGAGGGGCGCTGCGCCCCACCAACGGAGCCCCTCGCCCAAAAAATATATGTCATTTTTTTTTAAAATATATATAGCACCAAATTGCAAATAATCTATAACTACTGTCACTTTTCACATTGAACATGTGCTCTTTTATTAAATAAACTAAACGCTTTCATTTCAAGTTGTGAGTTTAGTGTTTTTGACCCTAAGAAACACTGATGCATTAATCAATAACAATAAGCTCCTCTATCTGCTCCAGAGGATTTAAAAAAAAATATCCCAATGCCACAAAAATGCATCAGTGACGTGGTTGAAATCTTGTCTCCAGAAAACAAAAAACTGACACAAGCGGTATCAGTGACTGTGTGTTTGATGTGGCTCTTTGCAGTAACATAGAAACAAATGTGGCTCTTAACCTCTGACTGGTTGGCCACCCCTGATCTAAAGGGTCTGAGTCTAAGTCCATTATTAATACCATAATGCAATTTAGAGATCAAATAATGTGTATAAATGGAACAAAAAGACCAAGTATATCAAATAAAAAAAAAAACACAGCACTTGTTGGTCAGTCAGCCGCCTGCTAATCACAGTTTAACACCGCAGGTCCATCACCCTATTGTACAGAGACATCCGGCATGTCCAGCTCCCGTATATACTTGTAGAAGGGGTTCCACATCTTGTGGAATTTCCCCAAGGAGCCCCTCACTATGCACCTTATTTTCTCGAGTTTGGCTGAATTTAGGACTTCTTTTAACCACGAGGTGTGTGAAGGGGATGTTGGAGACTTCCACATGAGCAATATCAGGCGTCTGGCTAGTAAGGTAACAAAGGATTTTGCCATAATCGAGCAGCCCTAGTCCCACTACAGTCGGCATGTCGTTGTGTCCCTGAGACACTTCACCCCAAATTGCTCCTGTGGGGATTGTCCACAGTACTGAATATATGTTAGTCGCTTTGGATAAAAGCGTCTAACAAATGACATGTAATGTAATGTTATGTAAAATACCCAGATCTGCAGATAAATGTGAGTAAAATGTCAGTGCATCCGTCCTTTAACGAGGCTTAGCTGAAGTGTCTCAGCAGCTGCAGTCCAGCCAGCCGGCTCCCTTTCGTCTGGTTCAAGAACGGAGAGATCATTAGAGGAGAAACATTTTCTTTCAGAGGCCAGATTCAGTCACCGTTCTCCCGCAGTCTTTGAGTTTCCAACAGTGTGTCAGTGACAAAACATCATGAGAAATCTGAAGAAAGTCACAAGAATTTAACTTCACCTTATCTGTGTCAAATGTGTTGCTGCTACTATACATTCAGTCATGCCCGGCGCCGTGGGAGGGCCAGGGAGGGCCGAAACCGAGAGCTTCCCTAATAACTTTTGCTAGTTTGAACATCATTTCAGTTCCCTCTCACTCCTGCAGGAGGCGCCACTGTGCAGAAAGACAAAATGTTTCGGAACAGGTAAATATATTTGGCAAGCAGAAAGCACTGAGAGTGAACAACACAGCTTTCACAGGTTGGAGAGGAAAGAGCAGAATGGTGTTAGGAGATGGAGAACAATCATCTTCAGAGTCACTGTATGACTCAACAACGTTTGAGTTTGAGTCTGTGGAGTTAGCTGAATACTAATCTTGCCATGAGACTAATATTTGAAAGCTTTTATATTGTCCATAATTGTAATTTGATGCAACCTGATCTGGTCTGCACTGTAAGCCATTGACGCACTGTGCGTTTTTATAAATAACATTGAATATGTGAATATTTATATTTCTATGTCGCCCTTGGCTGAATGTATTGTTTGTATGAATTATGATGCTATCAGTACTAAAACTCTGTAGAATAAAGCATCTTAAATCATCCACGTGATGTTTTAACACTCTGTAAATCATCTTGAAATACATTCAATTTGATTGCAAATTGATGTGCTGATGATCAGTAATTTCTTCCCCCACATATAGTACCTTAAAATCAGAACCTGAATCCTTCAATGTTGAATAATTACCCATCTCTATTACTCCCTTTATATTATGAAGCTGATTTTAAAAAAGTCAATAACTTTTGAGCATAAATTACCTTAAATACAAATAATAATCTGGCTTCAGACTTGGCATGGTTCTGCAGTGAAGACTTAACTCATAAATGCCTAAAGCCTGCACCTTGTATTTGTATGCTTCTAAATGCTTCTCAATAGCCTCTCAACTGAGATACGGGATTGTCCCACTCTCAATAGCTTCAAAGGTCAGCTCAAAGAATGGTTGAGAAACAAACAGATGTGCAATCACCGCTAAATGCACTTTAACACAGGGGCATCTCCTCTTGCACTTTAGGTAGCACTTTTATCTCCTCATGCACTTTCTCAAATACGTTTATTTTCTAGTCCAGTTTTGGATAGTCTGCCGTGGTTTCGTTCCATTTCAAAGAGCTTGACACTCGGCGTAATCTTGGCGCACTGCCTCCAACATCCAATCCCAGAGTTTGAAGATTAATCACGGGGATTGTCAACGGGACTGTAGTCCCAAACGATAGCTGGGGATTATGGGTAGTGTAGTGTCTTCGGCCATCCTAAACTGATTTTTTTCCCCGGATATCATATCACATTACGAACACCACATCTGGCGTCACAGAGCTCTTCTGTTACTGTCCTTTGTTCTTAGAGGAAGTACAGAAACACGTAACTCTGGATTTGTTTTAATGTTTGAGGTGCAATAAACGACACAGCAGCTTTTTGGCATTTAAACTATTATTTTCTGCCTCGCTCATGA
>NW_022992013.1:0-40961 GCF_902827175.1 Gymnodraco acuticeps
ATTTCCCGCAACGAAGGATTCAGTCCTCGGTAGAATTCCAAGGATCCTGGAATTGGAACAGTCCTTCCTCGACATTGAGAAACACCGTGAGAGTGACTGGGCAAGGACTTCTGAGTAGACGTATTTAACATGAGTCGAGCCAAATAAACTTAATATGACTTATTGTGTGGGACAGAACGCCATCTGGAGGGAACATGGGGATTTTAGCCTCTGCAGACCGTTTACATGCACTAAAACCAAGAGAACAGGAGAGGGGACAACCAAAAAGTAAAAATAGGTCCCCTTTAAGTAATTCAACACTGAGGCTGCAACATGAGTGATTGCTTTGATGCGTGTAATTATTACAAATGAACCCTGAATGACCTTGCTGCGCTGTGATTGGTTCTCCTGCAGGACAGGAGCGTGGTGCTCAGGAAGTGGTTCGATCTGCTGACGCTGCACAAAGAGGACCTCGCCAGACTCATCACCTTCGAATGTGTGAGTACAGAGGGGACACATGCTGATGTAGAAGAGACATGAAGAAGAGGGGACACATGCTGATGTAGAAGAGACATGAAGAAGAGGGGACACATGTTGATGTAGAAGGGACACGTGTTGATGTAGAAGAGACATGAAGAAGAGGGGACACGTGTTGATGTAGAAGGGACACGTGTTGATGTAGAAGAGACATGAAGAAGAGGGGACACATGTTGATGTAGAAGAGACATGAAGAAGAGGGGACACATGTTGATGTAGAAGAGACATGAAGAAGAGGGGACACATGTTGATGTAGAAGAGACATGAAGAAGAGGGGACACATGTTGATGTAGAAGAGACATGGAGAAGAGGGGACACATGTTGATGTAGAAGAGACATGAAGAAGAGGGGACACATGTTGATGTAGAAGAGACATGAAGAAGAGGGGACACATGTTGATGTAGAAGAGACATGAAGAAGAGGGGGACACATGTTGATGAAGAAGAGACATGAAGAAGAGGGGACACATGTTGATGAAGAAGAGACATGAAGAAGAGGGGACACGTGTTGATGTAGAAGAGACATGAGAAGAGGGGACACATGTTGATGTAGAAGAGACCATGAAGAAGAGGGGACACATGTTGATGTAGAAGAGACATGAAGAAGAGGGGACACATGTTGATGTAGAAGAGACATGAAGAAGAGGGGACACATGTTGATGTAGAAGAGACATGAAGAAGAGGGGACACATGTTGATGTAGAAGAGACATGAAGAAGAGGGGACACATGTTGATGTAGAAGAGACATGAAGAAGAGGGGACACATGTTGATGTAGAGGAGACATGAAGAAGAGGGGGACACATGTTGATGTAGAAGAGACATGAAGAAGAGGGGACACATGTTGATGTAGAGGAGACATGAGAAGAGGGGACACATGTTGAAGTAGAGGGAACATGAAGAAGAGGGGACACATGTTGATGTAGAAGAGACATGAAGAAGAGGGGACACATGTTGATGTAGAAGAGACATGAAGAAGAGGGGACACATGTTGATGTAGAAGAGACATGAAGAAGAGGGGGAACAATGTTGATGTAGCAAGAGACATGAAGAAGAGGGGACACATGTTGATGTAGAGGAGACATGAAGAAGAGGGGACACATGTTGATGTAGAGGAGACATGAAGAAGAGGGGACACATGTTGATGTAGAAGAGACATGGAGAAGACGGGACACATGTTGATGTAGAAGAGACATGGAAACGTGGATTTTGTATAATAGGTCCCTTTAACCGTGTACCTGTCAGCGTGAGAGAGACCTTTGACCAGATGTTTTTCTGTGTCTTCAGGGAAAGCCCCTGCAGGAGTCCCGCGGGGAGATCGCGTACGCCGCCTCCTTCCTGGAGTGGTTTTCGGAGGAGGCTCGGCGAGTGTACGGAGACGTGGTCCCCTCCCCCGCTAGAGACCGGAAGATCCTCCTCCTCAAACAGCCCACCGGCGTGGCCGCCATCATCACGCCGGTGAGCTGCCACTTCAGCTTTAGTTTCTACAGTAGATAGAATCGGAGCGTGTGGTGACTATTGCCACTCAATATCCCCTGGGATCGACTAAGCTGGGTTAACTAGACCGTTCCATGTACGACGAAGTTTAGCTTTCAATATCTTTTAGTTACAAAGAAAAACAGCGTGTTCACAGACACGGTCAAAAAACTATTGCTCTCCCAGTCAATATCACACACACCTGTGCCAGGAGACCAGTTACATGTTGTTGCCCCATTACGCCATCTAGTGTTCAAACATATAATCCAGAGGATCAATCCCTCTTTAATGGTCACACATACACATAGTGACATTTGACCTCTGCTTTTGACCCACCTTAGTACTGGGAGCAGTGGGCAGATATTGCACAGCGCCCGGGGAGCAATGGGGGTGGGGGGGTGTCCGGTGCCTTGCTCAGGGGCACCACATCAGGGTCCAGGAGGTGAACTGGGACCAAGTAGCAGTCCACACTCCATATTTAGGTCTGTTCGGGGACTTGAACCGGCGACCCTACGGCTCCCAGTCCAAGCCCCTACTGACTGACTTACAATAACCACAGAAGAAGAATTGTATGTACTGTAATGTAACAAGATACCAGTCTGTTGTGATTTTGGCATCATTTTGAAACGTGTACAATTTTTTAAATAACATAAACAGATGTTAATATTTGTTAGAAAACTCTCACTGGTCCCCGGCTTGAGCTTGAACCTCAGGATCCATGTATCTGTGATCCTCTCCAGAATGGAAGGAGTCATCACATACAGAGCATCAACTAGTTCCTGAACAGTGTCCTTCACATGCTGATATCCAAGAGAGGGAGTTACACAGTCACAAGATGGAGGAATAGAAAGCAGTATTCAATGTTTACTTCAGATTAGCTCCACGTCAGAAATGAGCATGCTTGATGTCTCTCTCCATAGAGGCTGAATCATCATGTTAATCACATAGCTATCATCTGCCTCAAACAGTCCTGATGCTCTTCTAGGTAATCACACATCCTGTCATGTTCACAGCTACAGTTGGGAGTCAGTTTATTAATTAATTGATTCCGTCCACAGTGGAACTTCCCCAGTGCGATGATCACCAGGAAGGTGGGCGCGGCGCTAGCGGCCGGTTGCACGGTGGTGGTGAAGCCGGCCGAGGACACGCCGCTGTCCGCCCTCGCTCTGGCCGAGGTAACTACGCCTCATATCGGTTTAAGACCTGATTCTATTCATCATCATGAATCCACTGCTACGCTCTCTCCTAACACACTTTGAGGCGCACACACTCCTGGAGAGGGGATGATATCATCAGAGCTGTAACGTAACTAAGTACATTTACTCAGGTACTGTACTTAACTTGAGTATTTCAATACTACAGTTCAGAGGTACATGGTGTACTTACATGTATTTAATCCCTTTAGTTACTTCACAGATGTGGATAAATGATGTGAAATCTAATCAAGTGTTGAATCAGACTTTAGTTCCACCTGGAGTAAATCCACCAGCTACCCTGCAGTATACAAAGTACTTCAAACTAGCTGCACCTTCACCAGCTTTGAGAACACTTTCATGATCAATCATTATTAAACCCTGCAGCTGGCGGAGCAGGCGGGGGTCCCAGCGGGGGTCTTCAACGTGGTCCCCTGCTCCCGGGAGAAGACTCCCTCTGTCGGGCAGGTTCTCTGCACCGACCCCCTGGTGGCCAAAATCTCCTTCACCGGCTCCACGGCCACCGGCAAGGTGAGAGGAAGTTACAGAACAGGGGGTCCAAACTACGGCCGGGGTCCTTCCCTCCTTCAACATATCTTTATTATGAATTGTGCATCAATCATCATTTATACATTTTGAATTGGCCGTCAGCGATCTCTAAAGGTATCATGGAGTTTGGCCCACACATGTCTTATTGTACGTCTGAAATATATATATACATGTATTACACAGCAGTATTGATTTGTTAATAAGCCCGCTTAACTTCAGTCAGTTCAAGTTGAGAAATCTTAGTTCAATAACTTGTTTGCATAAGAAGCTTGAGATACACACTTCCTATTTCACCTAATAATAAAACCTAGTCTCTCTCCCACACACAGTACAGCAGCGTGCAGGCGTGATATCTGACCATGCTGCAGTATTTAAACATCGTGTACTCCGCTGTCAGATACTTCTGAAAATGGCCGCCGACACGGTGAAGAAGGCGTCCATGGAGCTGGGAGGCCACGCCCCCTTCATCGTGTTCGACAGCGCAGACGTGGAAATGGCCGTCAGCGGCGCCATGAACTCCAAGTTCAGGAACTCCGGACAGGTAACCAGTACTCGCAGTGCTACAGTACAAACTATAAGATGAGACTTTATTCATCCCGAAGGAAATAGTTGTGCAAAAATACAAAAAACACAGAAGCACTCAAGTAGAAAGTACAGGTATTTGAGTTCAACATGTGAGAAGTAGAAAGTACAGGTATTTGGGTTCAACATGAGAGAAGTAGAAAGTACAGGTATTTGAGTTCAACATGTAAGAAGTAGAAAGTACAGGTATTTGAGTTCAACATGTAAGAAGTAGAAAGTACAGGTATTTGGGTTCAACATGTAAGAAGTAGAAAGTACAGGTATTTGAGTTCAACATGTAAGAAGTAGAAAGTACAGGTATTTGAGTTCAACATGTAAGAAGTAGAAAGTACAGGTATTTGTGTTCAACATGTAAGAAGTAGAAAGTACAGGTATTTGAGTTCAACATGTAAGAAGTAGAAAGTACAGGTATTTGAGTTCAACATGTAAGAAGTAGAAAGTATAGGTATTTGAGTTCAACATGTAAGAAGTAGAAAGTACAGGTATTTGGGTTCAACATGTAAGAAGTAGAAAGTATAGGTATTTGAGTTCAACATGTAAGAAGTAGAAAGTACAGGTATTTGTGTTCAACATGTAAGAAGTAGAAAGTACAGGTATTTGTGTTCAACATGTAAGAAGTAGAAAGTACAGGTATTTGTGTTCAACATGTAAGAAGTAGAAAGTACAGGTATTTGTGTTCAACATGTAAGAAGTAGAAAGTACAGGTATTTGAGTTCAACATGTAAGAAGTAGAAAGTACAGGTATTGTAGTTCAACATGTAAGAAGTAGAAAGTACAGGTATTTGAGTTCAACATGTAAGAAGTAGAAAGTACAGGTATTTGGTTTCAACATGTAAGAAGTAGAAAGTACAGGTATTTGGTTCAACATGTAAGAAGTAGAAAGTACAGGTATTTGGGTTCAACATGTAAGAAGTAGAAAGTACAGGTATTTGGTTTCAACATGTAAGAAGTAGAAAGAACAGGTATTTGGGTTCAACATGTAAGAAGTAGAAAGTACAGGTATTTGGGTTCAACATGTAAGAAGTAGAAAGTACAGGTATTTGGTTTCAACATGTGAGAAGTAGAAAGTACAGGTATTTGGTGTTCAACATGTAAGAAGTAGAAAGTACAGTATTTGAGTTCAACATGTAGAAGTAGAAGTACAGGTATTTGGGTTCAACATGTAAGAAGTAGAAAGTACAGGTATTTGGTTTCAACATGTAAGAAGTAGAAAGTACAGGTATTTGGGTTCAACATGTAAGAAGTAGAAAGTACAGGTATTTGTGTTCAACATGTAAGAAGTAGAAAGTACAGGTATTTGAGTTCAACATGTAAGAAGTAGAAAGTACAGGTATTTGTGTTCAACATGTAAGAAGTAGAAAGTACAGGTATTTGTGTTCAACATGTAAGAAGTAGAAAGTACAGGTATTTGAGTTCAACATGTAAGAAGTAGAAAGTACAGGTATTTGAGTTCAACATGTAAGAAGTAGAAAGTACAGGTATTTGTGTTCAACATGTAAGAAGTAGAAAGTACAGGTATTTGTGTTCAACATGTAAGAAGTAGAAAGTACAGGTATTTGAGTTCAACATGTAAGAAGTAGAAAGTACAGGTATTTGAGTTCAACATGTAGAAAGTATAAAGTACAGGTATTTGTGTTCAACATGTAAGAAGTAGAAAGTACAGGTATTTGTGTTCAACATGTAAGAAGTAGAAAGTACAGGTATGTGAGTTGAACATGTGAGAAGTAGAAAGTACAGGTATTTGAGTTCAACATGTAAGAAGTAGAAAGTACAGGTATTTGTGTTCAACATGTAAGAAGTAGAAAGTACAGGTATTTGTGTTCAACATGTAAGAAGTAGAAAGTACAGGTATTTGTGTTCAACATGAGATAAGTAGAAAGTACAGGTATTTGTGTTCAACATGTAAGAAGTAGAGAGTACAGGTATTTGTGTTCAACATGTGAGAAGTAGAAAGTACAGGTATTTGAGTTCAACATGTAAGAAGTAGAAAGTACAGGTATTTGTGTTCAACATGTGAGAAGTAGAAAGTACAGGTATTTGAGTTCAACATGTAAGAAGTAGAAAGTACAGGTATTTGGGTTCAACATGTAAGAAGTAGAAAGTACAGGTATTTGTGTTCAACATGTAAGAAGTAGAAAGTACAGGTATTTGTGTTCAACATGTAAGAAGTAGAAAGTACAGGTATTTGTGTTCAACATGAGATAAGTAGAAAGTACAGGTATTTGTGTTCAACATGTAAGAAGTAGAAAGTACAGGTATTTGTGTTCAACATGAGATAAGTAGAAAGTACAGGTATTTGTGTTCAACATGTAAGAAGTAGAGAGTACAGGTATTTGTGTTCAACATGTGAGAAGTAGAAAGTACAGGTATTTGAGTTCAACATGTAAGAAGTAGAAAGTACAGGTATTTGTGTTCAACATGTGAGAAGTAGAAAGTACAGGTATTTGAGTTCAACATGTAAGAAGTAGAAAGTACAGGTATTTGGGTTCAACATGTAAGAAGTAGAAAGTACAGGTATTTGTGTTCAACATGTAAGAAGTAGAAAGTTCAGGTATTTGGGGTTCAACATGTGAGAAGTAGAAAGTACAGGTATTTGTGTTCAACATGTGAGAAGTAGAAAGTACAGGTATTTGTGTTCAACATGTAAGAAGTAGAAGTACAGGTATTTGTGTTCAACATGTAAGAAGTAGAAAGTACAGGTATTTGAGTTCAACATGTAAGAAGTAGAAAGTACAGGTATTTGGGTTCAACATGTGAGAAGTAGAAAGTACAGGTATTTGAGTTCAACATGAGAGAAGTAGAAAGTTCAGGTATTTGGGTTCAACATGTGAGAAGTAGAAAGTACAGGTATTTGTGTTCAACATGTAAGAAGTAGAAAGTTCAGGTATTTGGGTTCAACATGTGAGAAGTAGAAAGTACAGGTATTTGTGTTCAACATGTAAGAAGTAGAAAGTACAGGTATTTGAGTTCAACATGTAGAAAGTACAGGTATTTGGGTTCAACATGTAAGAAGTAGAAAGTACAGGTATTTGAGTTCAACATGTAGAAAGTACAGGTATTTGAGTTCAACATGTAAGAAGTAGAAAGTACAGGTATTTGTGTTCAACATGTAAGAAGTAGAAAGTTCAGGTATTTGGGTTCAACATGTAAGAAGTAGAAAGTACAGGTATTTGAGTTCAACATGAGAGAAGTAGAAAGTTCAGGTATTTGGGTTCAACATGAGAGAAGTAGAAAGTTCAGGTATTTGGGTTCAACATGTGAGAAGTAGAAAGTACAGATATTTGTGTTCAACATGTAAGAAGTAGAAAGTACAGGTATTTGGGTTCAACATGTAAGAAGTAGAAAGTACAGGTATTTGAGTTCAACATGTAAGAAGTAGAAAGTACAGGTATTTGGGTTCAACATGTAAGAAGTAGAAAGTACAGGTATTTGTGTTCAACATGTGAGAAGTAGAAAGTACAGGTATTTGAGTTCAACATGTAAGAAGTAGAAAGTACAGGTATTTGAGTTCAACATGTAAGAAGTAGAAAGTACAGGTATTTGAGTTAACATGTAAGAAGTAGAAAGTACAGGTATTTGGGTTCAACATGTAAGAAGTAGAAAGTACAGGTATGTGAGTTGAACATGTGAGAAGTAGAAAGTACAGGTATTTGAGTTAACATGTAAGAAGTAGAAAGTACAGGTATTTGTGTTCAACATGTGAGAAGTAGAAAGTACAGGTATTTGGGTTCAACATGTGAGAAGTAGAAAGTACAGGTATTTGAGTTCAACATGTGAGAAGTAGAAAGTACAGGTATGTGAGTTGAACATGTGAGAAGTAGAAAGTACAGGTATTTGAGTTAACATGTAAGAAGTAGAAAGTACAGGTATTTGAGTTAACATGTAAGAAGTAGAAAGTACAGGTATTTGGGTTCAACATGTGAGAAGTAGAAAGTACAGGTATTTGGGTTCAACATGTGAGAAGTAGAAAGTACAGGTATTGGGTTCAACATGTAAGAAGTAGAAAGTACAGGTATTTGTGTTCAACATGTAAGAAGTAGAAAGTACAGGTATTTGAGTTCAACATGTGAGAAGTAGAAAGTACAGGTATTTGAGTTCAACATGTAAGAAGTAGAAAGTACAGGTATTTGAGTTCAACATGTAAGAAGTAGAAAGTACAGGTATTTGTGTTCAACATGTGAGAAGTAGAAAGTACAGGTATTTGAGTTCAACATGTAAGAAGTAGAAAGTACATGTATTTGTGTTCAACATGTAAGAAGTAGAAAGTACAGGTATTTGTGTTCAACATGTGAGAAGTAGAAAGTACAGGTATTGTGTTCAACATGTGAGAAGTAGAAAGTACAGGTATTTGTGTTCAACATGTGAGAAGTAGAAAGTACAGGTATTTGAGTTCAACATGTAAGAAGTAGAAAGTACAGGTATTTGTGTTCAACATGTGAGAAGTAGAAAGTACAGGTATTTGTGTTCAACATGTGAGAAGTAGAAAGTACAGGTATTTGAGTTCAACATGTAAGAAGTAGAAAGTACAGGTATTTGTGTTCAACATGTGAGAAGTAGAAAGTACAGGTATTTGAGTTCAACATGTAAGAAGTAGAAAGTACAGGTATTTGTGTTCAACATGTGAGAAGTAGAAAGTACAGGTATTTGTGTTCAACATGTAAGAAGTAGAAAGTACAGGTATTTGAGTTCAACATGTAAGAAGTAGAAAGTACAGGTATTTGTGTTCAACATGTAAGAAGTAGAAAGTACAGGTATTTGAGTTCAACATGTAAGAAGTAGAAAGTACAGGTATTTGTGTTCAACATGTAAGAAGTAGAAAGTACAGGTATTTGAGTTCAACATGTAAGAAGTAGAAAGTACAGGTATTTGTGTTCAACATGTAAGAAGTAGAAAGTACAGGTATTTGAGTTCAACATGTAAGAAGTAGAAAGTACAGGTATTTGAGTTCAACATGTGAGAAGTAGAAAGTCATCAGAAAAATAAGTAGTGGAGTAAAGAACTGATACCAGAACGAAGTATTTGTATTCCACTACTTCCCACCGCTGAACATAAAACATCAGAACTCTGACTCCCCCCTCTTCCTGCAGACGTGCGTGTGTTCGAACCGCTTCCTGGTGCAGAGCAAGATCCACGATGTGTTCGTGGAGAAGCTCAGCCGAGCGATGGACGCCGAACTCGTGCTGGGTCACGGCTCGGAGCCCAGCACCACGCAGGGCCCGCTGATCAACAACAGAGCTGCAGAGAAGGTGAACCACAAACTACTCAAGATGTAATCACAGGAGTTTCACTCACAGCAACGGGTCGACAGGGAGAGATCTCGCTCTGCAGAGAGAACAAGACGTATCAGCATGTAGTGTCTCCACTTTAAAGAGTCCTCTCCTGCTGATGTGCAGCTGTATATCAGTATGTAGTGTCTCTACTTTAAAGAGTCCTCTCCTGCTGATTTTCAGGTGTATATCAGTATGTAGTGTCTCCACTTTAAAGAGTCCTCTCCTGCTGATGTTCAGGTGTATATCAGTATGTAGTGTCTCTACTTTAAAGAGTCCTCTCCTGCTGATGTTCAGGTGTATATCAGTATGTAGTGTCTCTACTTTAAAGAGTCCTCTCCTGCTGATGTTCAGGTGTATATCAGTATGTAGTGTCTCTACTTTAAAGAGTCCTCTCCTGCTGATGTTCAGGTGTATATCAGTATGTAGTGTCTCTCCTTTAAAGAGTCCTCTCCTGCTGATGTTCAGATGTATATCAGTATGTAGTGTCTCTACTTTAAAGAGTCCTCTCCTGCTGATGTTCAGGTGTATATCAGTATGTTGTGTCTCTACTTTAAAGAGTCCTCTCCTGCTGATGTTCAGGTGTATATCAGTATGTTATGTCTCTACTTTAAAGAGTCCTCTCCTGCTGATGTTCAGGTGTATATCAGTAAGTAGTGTCTCTACTTTAAAGAGTCCTCTCCTGCTGATGTTCAGGTGTATATCAGTATGTAGTGTTTCTACTTTAAGAGTCCTCTCCTGCTGATGTTCAGGTGTATATCAGTATGTAGTGTCTCTACTTTAAAGAGTCCTCTCCTGCTGATGTTCAGGTGTATATCAGTGTAGTGTCTCTACTTTAAAGAGTCCTCTCCTGCTGATGTTCAGGTGTATATCAGTGTAGTGTCTCTACTTTAAAGAGTCCTCTCCTGCTGATGTTCAGGTGTATATCAGTGTAGTGTCTCTACTTTAAAGAGTCCTCTCCTGCTGATGTTCAGGTGTATATCAGTATGTTATGTCTCTACTTTAAAGAGTCCTCTCCTGCTGATGTTCAGGTGTATATCAGTAAGTAGTGTCTCTACTTTAAAGAGTCGTCTCCTGCTGATGTTCAGGTGTATATCAGTATGTAGTGTTTCTACTTTAAAGACTCCTCTCCTGCTGATGTTCAGGTGTATATCAGTATGTAGTGTCTTTACTTTAAAGAGTCCTCTCCTGCTGATGTTCAGGTGTATATCAGTAAGTAGTGTCTCTACTTTAAAGAGTCCTCTCCTGCTGATGTTCAGGTGTATATCAGTATGTAGTGTCTCTACTTTAAAGAGTCCTCTCCTGCTGATGTTCAGGTGTATACCAGTATGTAGTGTCTCTACTTTAAAGAGTCCTCTCCTGCTGATGTTCAGGTGTATATCAGTATGTAGTGTCTCTACTTTAAAGAGTCCTCTCCTGCTGATGTTCAGGTGTAAAAGTTGAATCCAGATGTATTTTCTCTCTCCATTCATTCTTCTGAGGGGGCGGGGCTTAATGACAGGAGGTGGGGCTTAAGGGGAAACTCAACTGCGCTCTATGAGCTACATACGGGTACTTCTGCTCTCACAGCAAGGCATGATGGGTAATCTGCGACGTTTTGCTCTAGAGAATCTCAGGCCAATTTGTCCTCATGAGCCAATGAGCAGCTCTCACAGGAAAGAACAGGCTGTGTCCAGTTCTTATTAAACATCCACCGTTATATTTTACTATAATTTTTTTATGTTATTATAGTTTTCTTAAAATAGTTCTCTCTCTTTGTTTTTAATCTTTGTTTTACTTTCATGTATGCATCATGACACCAAGTCAAATTCCTCGTACGTGTCAACCTACCTGGTGATAAACCTGGTTCTGATGCTGTGTGCAGGTGGAGGCCCAGATCTCGGACGCGGTGTCCCGGGGGGCGAAGGTTCTGCGGGGGGGGAAGCGTCTGGACGGCTCCTTCGTGCAGCCCACGCTCCTCACTGACGTCTCCACAGACATGATCTGCACCCGGGAGGAGACCTTCGGCCCGCTGCTGCCCGTCATCAGGTCTGACACTCATAAAGCTGTTAGAGAAGTCTCCCTGGTCCCCGGCTTGAGCTTCAGCCTCAGGATCCATGTATCTGTGATCCTCTCCAGAATGGAAGGAGTCATCACATACAGAGCATCAACTAGTTCCTGAACAGTGTCCTTCACATGCTGATATCCAAGAGAGGGAGTTACACAGTCACAAGATGGAGGAATAGAAAGCAGTATTCAATGTTTACTTCAGATTAGCTCCACGTCAGAAATGAGCATGCTTGATGTCTCTCTCCATAGAGGCTGAATCATCATGTTAATCACATAGCTATCATCTGCCTCAAACAGTCCTGGTGCTCTTCTAGGTAATCACACATCCTGTCATGTTCACAGCTACAGTTGATACCTTTGTTATCAGTTACTCTCATGTTGGAAGAGGACGTTCAGTGTTTTCACAAAAATACACATCTCTTTAGAAATGTCCCAAACTGTATTAGGAAAATATCAAATAAGGACTTGGCATCCTAACCCACCTTGCATAAGGCTCAGAGTTGATGTAACCACACTGAATTAAATAAACCAAAGATCAAACCGCACTTTGAAACAACATTTATTGTTGTGTTAAACTTGAGGGTCATTTTTCTATTTTACTTTTTGTTTAATTCAATTTTTCTCAGGCAGAAAGCCATGTCACAGGACTGGTACATAACCTCTTTAAATAAAATACGAGGCACAGAATTAGCAAATAAAATTATATTTATTATCATTTATTTTATGCAAAGATTCTAGTAAAAATATATTCTATTAAATGTGATTTAATTGTCAAATAATTATTGTACACATGGATCCAATAATGACCTTTTTTATAAACCTAAAAAGGAAAGAGAAAAATCTAAAACAGAGAATAAATGATATGTATTTTGTGTATGTATTCAATCCAATGCCATCATGTGTAACATATTTCTATATATTCCTGTAGCTTAGTAAGACTGTATATTGTAAAGTACTCAATGTATTCAATATTTTATTGTGTATGATTTAGAATTGATAAATACTTGCTGCTAATATTAATTATCTTTTTTAAATATATTTACTCAAATAATGCTTGACAACACGCTGCTGGAACAAAATCACTTCCCAATTTGGGAACAATAAAGTATCTGTCTATTTACAAAAACCAACAGCTATAATGCACCTGCTATGGATGTTTATCGTCTAGGTAGCGCTTTATAAAAACAGTTCAAATGTGTTAAAAAGATGAAATACATCAACCACTAAAGATGTTTGTGGTTTCCAGGTTTGACACAGAGGAGGAAGCTCTGGCCATCGCTAACGCTTCTAATGTCGGGCTGGCAGGTGAGTTGCTTATAAAAAGAGTCAGATTTGTTCTTCTACTTGTCATCAAATTGAACCCTGAACTGTAGAGCAGGGTCTCCAGCACATAGAAACTGCCGGATGCTAAGCTGCAGATGTTGGGACATTTGCACAACATTACGTTAATTAGGATTATAGCCATGTCAACAATTGTAAAAAAAAAAAAGATGGCTTGGCCGATTTGGACAGTTCTGGAGTGGTTTTGGGGCTTAGTGAGGATGCTGAATCCATTTCTGACATTTCCAGGATCAACAATGACAGATTTAACCAGAAAGTGGCCATATCTGTTCTCTGTGGACTACCATGAGTAGAGTTGGACCATTGGATATAGAGAGCACAAGATGAACATTATTACCTCTACTGTGGACACAATTAAATAAGCAATCTGTCCAATCCAGATCATCCCGAGTCCCCTAAATCTTCCAAATCGACCCTAAATTAATCAAAAAGCAGTCCACAGAGAACAGATATGTCAACTTTCTGGTTATAACTGCAATTTTGAATCTTGATAAATGTCAGAAATGGACTCGGCACCAATACATCTCAATAACCCCCAAAACCACTCCAAAATGGTCCAAATCAGCCAGTAGGATAGGCTAGGATAGGATATAATGCTAATTGATGCAAATTAACGCAACCTTGCTAATTATACAAATTGTCCAACATCTGCAGGTTAGCATCCAGCCGTTTCTATCGTTAAACTTTGTGGTATCAACATTGCAGGGTTCACAACAGGACTCCTGCCTGAAATCAATCAACAACTTTATTAATCCTGCAAGGGGCAATTGGTTATGAGCCGCTTATGTCATGTTCACAGGCAGGAACACACAGCAAGAAAGCACACAGATACACCCCTGGATGTGGATCATTCCGGTTTACACTATAATGCTGTGATGTTCCTGTCCTCAGGGTACTTCTTCTCGCAGGACGTGAGTCAGATCTGGCGCGTGGCGGAGGCGTTGGAGGTGGGGATGGTGGGAGTGAACGAAGGCCTCCTGTCCACCCCGGAGGCCACGTTCGGGGGGGTCAAACAGTCCGGGTTGGGCCGCGAAGGCTCCAAATACGGCGTGGACGAGTATCTGGAGGTCAAGTACATGTGCTTCGGAGGCCTCAAACCCTGAAGGGAGGCAGCAGGGAAATACAATCAAAGTATAAGTGCAGTAATCTGTCAAGGTGGTCATACCTGTAGATCTCAGGTTCTTAAATTAACGTACCTGTGACCAACACATCTAAAATAACCCCTTTTTAAATTTCAGCTTCTTGACTACCTTTTGAAGAACTTTAAGTTTAAGTAAATTAGTATGTTTTCACTAATCGGAAAATAGCTCGTTAGGAACGTTTTTGTTTTCAAAGGAAATTGTCTTTCGGGCAACGATTTTATTTCGTCAGCTATATTGATTTCTTGGGTTTTAGTCTTTATGATTCAAATCACAAAGTCAATCAAAAATCAGTTTTATGAAAGACAAAACATGTTTTTAGAACCTGTGACCTTGAGCTATGCAGTCTACCGTTACATCCCATGACCTGAGGGGAATACTCTCTTCCGATTGGCTAGTTGCTGCCTCTGTAAATCTTTCCAGTTTTCCCAAATTACAATAACTAACGGATTTACCATTAACTTTCAAAGAGTGGAAAAAAGCAGTTTTAGATCTGTTGCTGAACAAGAGATTAATAAGTTAGTGGTAAACTCCGTCTACAGCCAACATGAAGTATGTCGTTTTACAAAGAAGGCTACATGGATGATATAAAGAATTAAAGGAGCTTTTGTATCATTGTTAAAGCTAGTTGGCTCTACACATACATCGTAAAGACCTTAAAACGCTTCAGATGGTTAGTAAACATAAAACAAGATACTTGGACAAGTGAGATGTATAGTATACTTTATTATCATTTTCAAAAGAGAAAAACATTTGAACATGATGGAAAAACTCATTAAAATAAAGTCATTTAAGAGTGGGACAGACGTGCTAACGTTAGCGTAACCTCTTATATATATATCCACTCAGGTCCTGGATGATGATATATATATATATATATATATATATATATATATATATATATATATATATATATATCCACTCAGGTGCTGGATGATGGTATATATATATATATATATACCATCATACCATCATCCAGGACCTGAGTGGAGCTTTATATAATATGACCTGTGACACAACAATGCAGTTAATGCTGATAACTATCCCTGTAAGACGGGTTGCTGCTGTTCAGTAATGAGCTAGTTAGCGTTAGCAGCTTACATGAGAGCAGAGAAATCAGACTGTTGCTGAGGACATCACAAATACTAAACTCTACCCAATCAGAATCCAGTATTTTCTGACGATGAAGCAAATGTTGGTAGTGGCCGAACGGCGTACTGTTATATTTTCATTATTTACAACACCGGATTGAGTACAAACACCTCCTCAAACCCACCTGTTCAGACCACCCCCCCTGTAGTGCTACGTGTCCCGCATCGCTGTCCTGTTGTACCGTTTTTAAGAATACACTCCGAATGGTAAGGTGTCCTTGGGTGCTTTGTGAGGCGCCTCTAAATAAAATGTATTTTAGTATGTGTGACATCCATATTTTTCCATTCAGAAATATCTCAATAACCAATTGGTAGATTACATGGTAACAAAGGCAATAACAATAACTCAGATTTGATGGTGAGGGTCTCAGTAGCACAAAGGTCTTTGTTTAAAACGGTAAAGAAGCTGCACACTTGGCCGTGGTGGAAAAGGGAGATTTACTGTGATTAAATACATGAAAAGCGTAAACTAGATTATTCACGTTTCTTCATGATTAAATTACTTTTGTATGCTGACATTTGATTACTTTGGGATACATGGTATGTGTGTGTTAGTGTGTATAAATCATCAGCAAGATTCTGAAGTCCTTAAAACATTGTTTTTTTTGCTAAAACATGTTCAAAAGTACAATAGGCGCTTTCACACCAAGTACTTTTCCCAGGCTCCGCCACCCGAAGTCCCGGGTAAATCGCCAGAACGCCGACATCTCCACCGCTCCCACGTTTTATTTTGTGTTTCCATAAGTTAGTCTCTCTCCGTTGGTGCGCTGGGCTAATGCTAATAATGCTAATGCAAGCAAATAAAATGGCGGCTTCACAAACACTTTTTGGAGTTTTACGAGGCGTGGTTTGCAATTCGCCCAGCCAATCAGAAATTGGAACCTTTTCCTCCCAGGAAAGTACCACCTCTCTAGCAGGGACTGAAAAGGGGGGAAAAGGTTCCCGAAAAAAAGTTCCAGATCTTTTTGGTGTGAACGCAACATCCCAGGAACTATCGGAACTATTCCTGGGAAAAGTACTCCGGTGTGAAAGCGCCTATTAAGATAATCCTTAGTTATTGATCCTACAGTGTGGACATTTGCAAATAAATGAATGACTTTAAAAGTGGAAAACATGACCCTAAGGTTTGTTAGGCATGCGTGTAGTTTTTAAGAAGAAATACATGTTGGCATCTCTCTCTCTGTGATGTAATGACTATTGTAGTTTCATAAAAACCTTGTAACTGTAGGGTGGTGTTGTTCGGCAGGTTTTGTCCCCAATTATGGTTCCCAAAGTGCCATGTAACTGACTTTTTGTAATTAGTTGTATGAATCTCGCCTTTTTTTTGTGATTAAATATTGCTTTAATGTCATTGTTATATTTAATGTAAAAATATTAATTTTTGTATTTCTGACTTTAGATATTAATCAAATATTAAAAGAGGAAATTGTTATATTACATGTTGTCGGTTTTTTTTTAATGGTATGTAACAGATTATTTTTTGCCCAAATTATTTTCGGAAGAAGAAATATACCCTTAATCCTTAATGGTCCCACAGAGAGGAAATGTACATTCTGCATTTTACCCACCCTAGTGTTAGTTAATGAAATTAAAGCCACTTATCCGTTCCAGTGCTTTCCCTACTGTATATTACTCTGTCCGCCGTTAAATGCTGCCGTAAATCGATGAATGACGAAAATGTCAGTGGTTAGTTCAAGTCAGTAATCATACATACAGTCTGAGGGATGTTTTTATAAACTTCTCAGGTCAGATTAACAGAACAAGTGAAGTGAAAATAACGTTGTGTGTAGCCTACAGGTTATAAACTCGGCTCAGTAAAGTACATGCTGAAAACGGATTCTGTGTCAAGATAGTCTGCTCCTCCTCTATCAACCACCTGTACATCCTTCTACATCAGATTACTCCACTGCTATGGAGATCATCTGCTATTAGCTTGTTTACCATCCATTTTGAACAGTACGGTCGTTGCCGCTGCCCGTGTTCAGCCCACCAGTGACGTCAGAACGTTGACTCCAATACAATCTTTGGAGAATTGAGGAGGAATTAAACTTCATCAGTCGGTGCCTTAATCCAACGTTTTGTTACTAAACAACACTGAACAAGCAACAAAGAACAGGATTGAACAACATTCACATTTGCACAACTCAAAAACGGATGAACATGTTGTAACTAGTAAGCTAACAAGCTAGCCACTGTCAGCCAGGTTAGCAGTTTCACCCTGCATCTAGGCTTTGTGCTAAGCTAGGCTAACTGGGTCCTGAACTGGCAACACAGTCTCACAGCATTTCGTGTTATAGTCACAACATTAATCTATTGATTCGTGGTCACCAACACGATTCTGCCATTTTTTTTCGTGTCACACAACGATTTTAAAAGCAATGTAAATAATAACCAATTAGAAGGAAAAACAGATTTTAAAAAATACAGATTTCAGTATTCTGACACAGAACGATTTTAGAAGCAATGTATTTCTATTGGTAGTATGTTTTGTGCCTGCACCAAATAATAACATATTGGAAGGAAAAACAAATGACAAATACAGATGTCAGTATTCTGAGGCTCTGAGCCATTTCTTTTCCTCACAGACGGCAAAAAAACTCCGACATTATACCATTTAAAATAAAAGGGTTAAGTTTAGGGTAAGATATTGAGATGAAAATGTTTTTATGAACCACACAGCTTCCGGTCTTCCAAGACCCGACCGGACAAAAATACGTAGTGCTTTTAAAATCGTTCTGTGTGACACGAAAAAAAGGGGAAAATCGTGTTGGTGAACACGAATCAATAGATTACATTAATTTCGTGACTATGACACGAAATGCCGTGTTTATATAAAGAAATAGGATTAGTTTAGCGTTGGAGTTTATAAACTCAGATTTAGCTTTTTGGCATTTCTTATACTTACATTCTAGGTCCCCTTAGCTAACATTAATTGTGTAGGTTCAGCTCTCTTTGGGTTCACTAATTACTAGCATAGTTAAGCTAGAGTTAGCTTAAAGTTGGCTCATAGATGATGATTGCTGGTTCTCTCATTTAGAAAACTACTCTTGGATAAACTTTCTTGCTGGCTAGCAAGAAACAACATGTCAATCGGAAAGGTGAGTTGGTGGAAGGTGGGTAATTTCTGTTTGGAAGTGCGTGGCTAGCAGTTGTCTTCCTGCTAAACTAGGCTACACATGTTCATTATGACAATACCATGAAGTACCCATTGTTTTGTGTGTTTGGTTAGCTGATGGGTTAGCAGAGGGTTTAACCTCAATACATACTGGACAATTGTGTCTATGCTTTGGATATCATTACGTTTAGTTACAGTTAGCTTTCAGGTCTGTTACCTTAGAGATGGCTTAATGTCACCTTCAAATCAGGGCTCTATAAACCAAAATTACTCTTTAATGAACCAGCTTGTTAGATATCAAGATACTAAATGTAAATCAGACAGATTTGGAGTTGTTGGAAAGTGGATCGTTTCTGTTTTGAGGTTGAGCTAGGCTAAACACATTGTGGACTTTGTAAAGGTAAGGATTGAAATGAAGTCAAGTTTATTTTTGTCATGAACAAGCGGCTTGCCAAAGCAGTAATCACTGGATAGCTGTGACGAATCCTACATTTGTTTTACTTTGAGATAAAGCCATTCATTGAATTAGCTTCCAGACCAGTTAGCATCTTGGTCCAGCTGGCTAACAGTTGGAGGACATTTGGATAGATTGGTGACTATGGTGGTGGTGGCTAACAAGACACAACGTGCAAGACTTGGAGATGTTGAGTGTGGAGCTGAAAAGATTATTCGATAGGCTTGTTGTTCATTATTATTAAATAAATCGCCAACTTTTTAGTTAATCGATGAATCAATCTAACTTCTAAAATGTAAATATATTTTCCCCTATGACAGATATTTTTGGGATTTGTGGACAAAATAAAACATTTGAGGATGTCATTATGGGCTTTAGGAAACCCTCCGTTTCATGACATCTAATACAAAATGAATAACTGATAGAGAAATTGCCAATACAAATAATTGTTAGTTGTAGCTCAAAGGTTTTCTCTTTTGTTGAAGCTCGAATAACAGTTACCCCTTAGCTTGCAGAAGTTGTGCTAAGCTATGCTAACACATCTGGTACTCTCTCTGTACAACCTCCCCTTCTGACCCTTGGGACGATTTCCCAAAATGTCTGATTCTTCTTTAAATGTCTTATTTAGAAGTCTTCTTTTCAAGACACAGGCCCTTGAGGTTGTCTTCTTGTAAAGCATCTTCCACATTTATTTTGGACAAAATGTGGAAGTTCCAAACCCGTGTTATTCTTCGTAAGGAGTCGCAGGTTTTTCCTCCAGGCATTAAGTCCTGAAATGGGACACTGGTTCATTCAACTGACCTTACAGAAAAAGGGTTTCTGGGAAATGAAGTCCTTTGAACTGTAAGAAGTTAAATCTCTGGCCCAAGCCCCCAGGAAGTGCTCCGGACTCTGAGGAAAATATTCGTTGTGTCCAAACGGCGGTACTACAACTTAAAGTAAAAAAAAATGCACTAAAAGCCGAATCCAGATTTATTTTATCTCTCCATTCATTCTACTGAGCTGAGGGGGCTTAATTACAGGGGGCGGGGCTTAGTGTCAGGAGACGGGGCTTAAGCGGAAACTCAACTGCGCTCTATGAGCTACATACAGGTACTTCTGCTCTCACAGCAAGGCATGAGAATGTAAGGCCATTTTGTCCTCATGAGCCAATGAGCAGCTCTCACAGGAAAGAACAGGCTGTATCCAGTTCTTATTAAACATCCGTGGTCTCTGCCTGCCAAGAGTGCAAACATCACAGACGAGTCCCGTTTCGTCACCAGGAGGTCAGCTGTCCGTCACCCGAAGGCGTTTCCGTTGCGCGCGGCGCTGGCGCTGGTCCGGTTCCTGCTGCGGACGGGTCGCTCTCGGCTGAAGATGGTGTCCTGGTCGCTGTCCAGCTCCGACTCGGACATCATCAGGCTGGAGTTGTGCTCCGTGCTGCGGTGTTTGATACCTGCAGAGAGGGGAGATCTTTCATCATTAACCTCTTAAGCCCTGGACCCTAACCCTCAGGCTCGAAAATGACATGCCCAGAATGAATGAGTATATCTTCACAACTAAAAGGGGTATATGAATAATCTTTTTTATCAAAGTGATGATACACCTGTGAGTTGGCTGTAGAAGTGTCAGAATCGTAATAGATGTTGCTGTGTCAGAGTGAATTCAGTTAGAGTTAACTCTAACCTGGGGGCGATAGGGCTGAAGAGGTTAACCCTGGCACTCTACTAAGGACAATTTGATTCAGTTTATAGTGTTGTATTCAGTGGTGTAAAGTAACTAAGTAGATTTACTCAATGAGTATTTCCATATTATGCTACTGTGTACTGCTACTCCTCTACAGTTCAGAGGTACAGGTGTACTTTTCCTCCACTACATGTATTTAATACCTTTAGTTACTTCACAGATCTGGATGAATGATGTGAAATCTAATCAAGTGTTGAATCAGACTTTAGTTCCACCTGGAGTAAATCCACCAGCTACCCTGCAGTATACAAAGTCATTCAGACTAGCTGCACCTTCACCAGCTTTGAGAACACTTTCATGATCAATCATTATAAAACATATCATATATATTATTCTGAAATGGACCAATCTGCACAATCACTACTTTTACTTTTGACCGCTACAGTAACCTCCCAGCATGCATCAGGTTCTCACTCTGAAGGGACTCACTGAATTTGGGTCTGAGCTCCAGCCTCTCCTGCTCGTCCATGTTGTCCAGGATGGTGTATTTGGTTTTCCTCCTCGGCCCCTTCTGTCTCCTCCTGATCAGAAAACACAGAAGCTTCATCTCAACTCTCTTCACTTGCACCACCAGTTAAAGGTCTCCTGTCATGCTATTTGTAGGCATATATTATAGGTCTCAGATTGTTCTCTCTCAGGTTTACCACAAGGTGAGTTCCTTTTTATTTCCTGCTTCTTTACACATACTCTCTCCAGTACAGGTTAGCTCTGAGTGTTAGCATGCTAATGTAAACACAGACCATATTACTTCAAGAACAGTCAGGCATTGTTTCTGACAGCAACGTCACTTCATCCTCAGAGGATAAAGAAGTTCTGCTAACAGTCTCTCTATATATTCAACTGGTCCTACATCCCATCATTAAACCATTAAACCCTCCAGTCCTTAACCATTTACAAATCCACCTTTTACTTCCTTTGCCCTCCTGAAATATAAATCCTTAACATATGTCTCTGTTAAACACATACAAGACTAACAATACTATTTAACAGAGTAAAAGTAATCAGCGTATAAGACTATATGTTTTAAATGATAATTTCACACGACACCTGTCAGCAACCAGGGTTGGGTTGTAACGGAATACATGTTACGTTACGTAATCAGAATACACAAATCAAGTAACTGTATTCAGCTCGCGTTACATTTGAAAAACGAGTAATCTGATTACAGTTACTTTCGTAAACCTGAAGTGAATACATTGTGGATTACTTATTGGAATTATTGGTGGAAAGATTTCCTCACAACATTTAATATTCATTACTAAAGGAACAGCCGAATCATCACAGCGCACAAAACCTATTACCGCCGCAGATGGACCAAAAAACGGAGGGTTTGAACAAAATGTGCGTGTCCGCTCAGTGAAACGATAACAACGAAACATGGAGGTGTGTTTGTTTGTAGAGGTGTGTGTGGTTAAAACACATCAGCCACCGCTCTTTAGCCTTTCTAATGATTCTGAAGGTAAACACAGGGAAGGCGGTGCGTGAAAGGCACGGCGCGCTCCTCTTCTCAGAGGCGGAGTTAACCCTCCCGCTGCCTCCTGGCGCTGCAGAGATTTCATGAAGTGAAGGAGGTGTTCCTTCTATAAAACAGCTGTGGGCAGCAGATACTGTGAGTGTCACAGACATGAATTCATAGATCAAGGCAGAGTGGTGCACACACTCTCCTGTTTTGTCAATCCGGTGCTTGAACAAATATAGCTCTACACCCCTGGCCGAAATGTCCTTAAAATGAAGTCCGAGTTCGACATTTTAATTCATGTCCTGCCAACACTGGCAGGACAGAAAGCGACACGCCCGTTCTAAGCTGTGTCCCTCACTCCTCACATCCAAAGCTGCATCCCCAAAAAGTTTATTATGTTGTTGCATCGTTTCAGAGGTTATGTTTCAGTTGTGCTTTTGATAAGCCATTAAAACAGTAAAAACACGTTCAGTTTCCTTTTGCTTTTTGTGTCTCCTGTTCACCAAAACATACCATCTGTGATGGAAAAAGAAAGTAATCCAAAAGTAATCTAAAAGTAATCTGATTACGTGATTTACATTTTTAAGACACGTAACTGTAACTGTATTCGGATTACTTTCAGAGCCATGTATTCAGTAATCAGTAACTGATTACATTTACAAAGTAACCCTCCCAACCCTGTCAGCAACACAGGGTAGCAGGTGTGTGTGATCAGAGTGTGTGTGTGTGTGTTCACCTCCTGCAACAGCAGATGAAAGTCCAGCTGACGGAGACGATGAAGACCATGAGCAGGAAGCTGGTCAGGATGACGTACAGCACCCTCCACTCTGCCAGGAGGAGAGGCAACATTACATCACCGGGGGAAATGGCTTTGGACGGTTTAGGAGGGTTGGGGGGGTTAGTGAGGATGCTGAATCCATTTCTGACATTTGTAGGATCAACAATGTCAGTTTTAACCAGAGTGGCCATATCTGTTCTCTGTGGACTGATTCTGATACATTTTGGGTCGATTTGGAAGATGGAGGGGACTCTCTGGATTGAACAGATTGCTTATTTAATTGAAAATAAAGTGTCCACAGTAGAGGTAATCATGTTCATCTTGTGCTCTCTATATCCAATGGTCCAACTCTACTCATGGTAGTCAGAATCAGTCCAGAGAGAACAGATATGATCACTTTCTGGTTGAAACTGACCTTTCTGATCCTGAAAATGTCAGAAATGGATTCAGCATCCTCAATAACCCTGACAAACACTCCAAATCGGCCAATGCATTTCTGAACTATTGTAGGCTACAACGCTAATTAACGCAATTTATACCAATCGTGCTAATGTCCCAACATTTGCAGGTTAGCATCCAGCTGTTTCTATGAGCTGGAGACCCTATTATACATTTCTATCATAAAACGTAGGGGTATTCAACATGTCCGGGTTCACAGCAGGACTCTGTGAGCTGATAAACAGAAGAATTAGAGCGTGTATTTACCACAGTTGCTCTCTCCGTCGCCCAGGTATCGACGAACCAGGTTCTGGGTCCAGAACGGGTCGCAGGCACAGTCCTTAGAGATGGGATCACACTGACCGTGGCCCGAGCAGCGGAGCAGGCACACTGACCGGCAGAAAGAGAGAGGGCAGGAAGCTGTGATTCATGCTTTGTGTGCTGTTCCCTCTCAGTGTGTTGAAATCCCTGTGCTCCCCCCAGAGGGAGTTTCTTATAAATCACAAAGTGGTGTTAATACGTGGAGATTATCCTGCTGAACTACACGTGTAAGTATCATAAACGTTTGTTTGACACAGAGATTATTTTCTGACATAATCCAAAATCACATGGAGGAATCCCATTGGACCAGGGGGTTGCTGCCTTCAGGGTCCACAGAAACACTGTTTCAAGTTTCAAGGCTTTATTGTCATTAGCACATTAGCTACAGTGTAGATATGGCAATGAAAAAAAGTCCCAGGCTCCTCTAACAGAGCATCATATATAGGACATAAAACAAATACAACAGATAAGTATGTATGGTGAATACTCAACAGATGAGTGATGTTTGTGAGTAAATTAAGTGTTGAACAGGATGATCTCTTGCTGACTCACAGACGGTGTCGACTCTCAGAGCTCTGAACAGCAGGTAGTCGCTCTTCTCCCGCAGCAGCTGGTTCCTCAGCAGAAACACCAGCCTGGAGCCAGACACCGGCCCCTGGGGGCCCCGAACCGAGAGCCGCAACACCGTGCTGCACGGGGGGGAAACCAATACATCAAGCACTGTACTTCTGAGGTACTTGTGTAACGTCTATTGTTGCTAAAACCCAGATTAAAGGGTCGTGTTTTTGTGCTCTAATGTTAAATGTTTGTTGTTTGTTTTTCATGTATTGTGTCTTGATATGTGTCGGTTGATGTTACACATGGAGCTGCTGTGATGCAAGGAGCATTTCAGACTTGATCTGACCATTAAAGTATTATCGTATCGTACTCAGAGGAGTAAAGTAACTAAGTACATTTACTCAAGCACTGTACTTTTGAGGTACTGTGTAATATCTATTATTATTTGAGTATTAAATAAACTGGTGGTTCAGTAAACTGGTGGTTCAGTAAACTGGTGGTTCAGTAAACTGGTGGTTCAGTAGACTGGTGGTTCAGTAAAGTGGTGGTTCAGTAGACTGGTGGTTCAGTAAACTGGTGGTTCAGTAAAGTAGTGGTTCAGTAGACTGGTGGTTCAGTAAAGTGGTGGTTCAGTAGACTGGTGGTTCAGTAAACTGGTGGTTCAGTAGACTGGTGGTTCAGTAGACTGATGGTTCAGTAAACTGGTGGTTCAGTAGACTGGTGGTTCAGTAAAGTGGTGGTTCAGTAGACTGGTGGTTCAGTAAAGTGGTGGTTCAGTAGACTGATGGTTCAGTAAACTGGTGGTTCAGTAGACTGGTGGTTCAGTAAACTGGTGGTTCAGTAAACTGGTGGTTCAGTAAACTGGTGGTTCAATAAAGTGGTGGTTCAGTAGACTGGTGGTTCAGTAGACTGGTGGTTCAGTAGACTGGTGGTTCAGTAAACTGGTGGTTCAGTAAACTGGTGGTTCAATAAAGTGGTGGTTCAGTAGACTGATGGTTCAGTAGACTGGTGGTTCAGTAGACTGGTGGTTCAGTAAACTGGTGGTTCAGTAAACTGGTGGTTCAGTAGACTGGTGGTTCAGTAAACTGGTGGTTCAGTAGACTGGTGGTTCAGTAGACTGGTGGTTCAGTAGAGTGGTGGTTCAGTAGACTGGTGGTTCAGTAAACTGGTGGTTCAGTAAACTGGTGGTTCAGTAAAGTGGTGGTTCAGTAAAGTGGTGGTTCAGTAGACTGGTGGTTCAGTAGACTGGTGGTTCAGTAGACTGGTGGTTCAGTAGACTGGTGGTTCAGTAGACTGGTGGTTCAGTAGACTGGTGGTTCAGTAGACTGGTGGTTCAGTAGACTGGTGGTTCAGTAGACTGGTGGTTCAGTAGACTGGTGGTTCAGTAGACTGGTGGTTCAGTAGACTGGTGGTTCAGTAAAGTGGTGGTTCAGTAGACTGGTGGTTCAGTAAACTGGTGGTTCAGTAGAGTGGTGGTTCAGTAAAGTGGTGGTTCAATAAAGTGGTGGTTCAGTAGACTGGTGGTTCAGTAGACTGGTGGTTCAGTAAAGTGGTGGTTCAGTAAAGCGGTGGTTCAGTAGACTGGTGGTTCAGTAAAGTGGTGGTTCAGTAGACCGGTGGTTCAGTAGACCGGTGGTTCAGTAAAGTGGTGGTTCAATAAAGTGGTGGTTCAGTAGACTGGTGGTTCAGTAGACTGGTGGTTCAGTAAAGTGGTGGTTCAGTAAAGCGGTGGTTCAGTAGACTGGTGGTTCAGTAAAGTGGTGGTTCAGTAGACCGGTGGTTCAGTAGACCGGTGGTTCAGTAAACCGGTGGTTCAGTAGACTGGTGGTTCAGTAGACTGGTGGTTCAGTAGACTGGTGGTTCAGTAGACTGGTGGTTCAGTAAACTGGTGGTTCAGTAGACTGGTGGTTCAGTAGACTGGTGGTTCAGTAAACTGGTGGTTCAGTAAACTGGTGGTTCAGTAAACTGGTGGTTCAGTAGACTGGTGGTTCAGTAGACTGGTGGTTCAGTAAACTGGTGGTTCAGTAAACTGGTGGTTCAGTAGACTGGCGGTTCAGTAAACTGGCGGTTCAGTAAACTGGCGGTTCAGTAGACTAGTACCTGAGGTGCGAGTGTCCCAGCAGTGCTCGGACCTGGATGTCGCTGTCCAGGACGTGGATCAGCGCGGCAAGCTGTCGGACCAGCTTGTCCCTCTGAGCCACGCTCACCTGAGAAACCGCTACCTGCATCTCCAGCTCCACCTCCTCCCCTCCGCCCGGCTCTACGGAGACACAGCGGGGACAAACTTCAGTGCTACAGCAACCCTGGTCTCCTCAACAGGAAGTAACTGTTTCCACAATAACTTTTTACCGGCGCACATACATGTAAATATATCCAATATGTACAGTGGGGCAAAAAAGTATTTAGTCAGTTACCAATTGTGCAAGTTCTCCCACTTAAAAAGATGAGGCCTGTAATTTTCATCCTAGGTATACTTCAACTATGAGAGACAAAATGAGAAAGAAAAAAAATCCAGAAAATCACATTGTCTGATTTTTAAAGAATTTATTTGCAAATTATGGTGGAAAATAAGTATTTGGTCAATAACAAAAGTTGATCTCAATACTTTGTTATATACCCTTTGTTGGCAATGACAGAGGTCAAACGTTTTCTGTAAGTCTTCACAAGGTTTTCACACACTGTTGCTGGTATTTTGGCCCATTCCTCCATGCAGATCTCCTCTAGAGCAGTGATGTTTTGGGGCTGTCGCTGGGCAACACGGACTTTCAACTCCCACCAAAGATTTTCTATGGGGTTGATATCTGGAGACTGGCTAGGCCACTCCAGGACCTTGAAATGCTTCTTACGAAGCCACTCCTTCGTTGCCCGGGTGGTGTGTTTGGGATCATTGTCATGCTGAAAGACCCAGCCACGTTTCATCTTCAATGCCCTTGCTGATGGAAGGAGGTTGTCACTCAAAATCTCACGATACATGGCCCCATTCATTCTTTCCTTTACACGGATCAGTCGTCCTGGTCCCTTTGCAGAAAAACAGCCCCAAAGCATGATGTCCCCCCCCCCCCCATGTTTCACAGTAGCTATGGTGTTCTTTGGATGCAACTCAGCATTCTTTCTCCTCCAAACACGTCTAGTTGAGTTTTTACCAAAAAGTTCTATTTTGGTTTCATCTGACCATATGACATTCTCCCAATCCTCTTCTGGATCATCTAAATGCTCTCTAGCAAACTTCAGACGGGCCTGGACATGTACTGGCTTAAGCAGGGGGACACGTCTGGCACTGCAGGATTTGAGTCCCTGGCGGCGTAGTGTGTTACTGATGGTAGCCTTTGTTACTTTGGTCCCAGCTCTCTGCAGGTCATTGACTAGGTCCCCCCGTGTGGTTCTGGGAATTTTGCTCACCGTTCTTGTGATCATTTTGACCCCACGGGTGAGATCTTGCGTGGAGCCCCAGATCGAGGGAGATTATCAGTGGTCTTGTATGTCTTCCATTTTCTAATAGTTGCTCCCACAGTTGATTTCTTCACACCAAGCTGCTTACCTATTGCAGATTCAGTCTTCCCAGCCTGGTGCAGGTCTACCATTTTGTTTCTGGTGTCCTTTGACAGCTCTTTGGTCTTGGCCATAGTGGAGCTTGGAGTGTGACTGTTTGAGGTTGTGGACAGGTGTCTTTTATACTGATAACGAGTTCAAACAGGTGCCATTAATACAGTTAACAAGTGGAGGACAGAGGAGGCTCTTAAAGAAGAAGTTACAGGTCTGTGAGAGACAGAAATCTTGTTTGTTTGTAGGTGACCAAATACTTATTTTACCGAGGAATTTACCAATTCATTCATTAAAAATCCTACAATGTGATTTCCTGGATTCTTTCCCCCCATTCTGTCTCTCATAGTTGAAGTGTACCTAGGATGACAATTACAGGCCTCATCTTTTTAAGTGGGAGAACTTGCACAATTGGTGGCTGACTAAATACTTTTTTGCCCCACTGTACATGACCCAAATATGTATATCTGTTAATTTTAATTCATTTCTTATTTTAAAGTGACTTAACTCTATATCATTTAATTTGTTATTGTATTAATTTTTAATCTGTGTGAATCTGGGCTGTCCCGTTTTTCATTCTTACCCTGTTGCTGTTAAGCTACTGCATTGGGATTAATAAAGGTCCATCTTATCTTATCTTAACTGACTTCACGTGTGTTCTGGTCTTTAGTACACCATTGACCTCTGAATTGTGGTAGAGTCAAAGTACCATCAAATGTAAAATACTCTAGTACAGTACAAGTACCTCAACATTGTACCTAAGTACAGTACTTCAATCAATCAATGTTTGTTTATACAGCCCAATATCACTAATGTTACTTTTGTCTCAGTGGACTTCACAGTTTGTACAGAATATAAATACGACCCCCTGTGTCCTTAGACCCTCACATCGGACAAGGAAACACTTCCAAAGAAACCCCACAGTTAATGGGGAGAAATGGAAGAAACCTCTGAGGGCAACAGAGGAGGATCCCTCTCCCAGGACGGACTGCAATAGATGCCGTGTGTAAATTGAAAAGATAATACATTTACAACATAGGTAGACCGAATGTTTGGAAATGCATGGGTCTATAATAATAAGATGACTCCAGGAGGATGTCAGTGATCCTGTGGGAGCCATCAGAGAAGAAGTGAGGTGAGAGTCAGCAGGACCACAGAGACAGGCACATTACTTGAGCCAATGCTCTCCGTTACTTCACCCCACTGATAACCAGGACCCACCTGGGCGGACCTCCACGGTGGCGGTGGCGCTGCCGGAGCGGCCCTGAGCGTCGCTGACTCTCAGCTGGAACAGGTAGGTTCCCTCCACCAGGTTGGCCAGGTACAGGGAGGCCTGCGTCTCCGAGCCGTACAGAACATCCTGCATTCACACAGGGAGCTCGCTTATTGGTCCTAAATACAAATCAATCCTGACATCATTGATGCAATCCAATGTAAATAAAATGTAAAAAGAGATTTCAGTTCAGGATCTCAATGCAAAATCTAACATTGTGTCTTTTTTAGTGCATGTCAATGGTCTGCAAAGGCTAAAATGCCTGTGTTCCCTTCAGAGGGAGTTTCTCCTCCCCACCTTCTGCCTGAAACGCCTACATTGGAATCCTTTGTTTACTTCCGGAACATGGAGACATCACTATGTAACACTCGCTCCTATTGGCTAACGCTCAAACACATTGTACGTGATAGGCTAAGGGGCGGGACATCTCTAAGTGGTTGACCAATCCCAACAGAGTCGGACAGCTAACCAATCAGAGCAGACTGGGCTCTGGTTTCAGACAGAGGGTGAAAAGTATAGAAATGTATGAAAAGACTTTCTATAGTATGTTGTTAAAGACATCTGTAGAGTACGTCACATAGAAGTAATAGTATGTTAAAAAACTTAAAATTTGATTTAAAAAGGTCTTTTAAAGTAAAAAGATATATAGAAAAAATATATGTTTCTTGTAAAATTGTGATTCAAAAGTAATGAATAAAATATAGAAAAAATGTCAAAGAAGTAAAGTATGTTATTAAAAAATACAGTATAAATTGCTACAAAAAGAAAACATGAAATACGATAAAAATGTTATTAAAAAGTTTCCTGTTCCCCTGTTTATTAAAAAACAGTACAGTTAGTTTTTGTTAATCTGATGTATCCACTGACCCCGGCTGCAGGGCTCTGGCTGTCTCTGACCCACAGGAAGTGCACCTCGCTGGGGTCCGCGTCGCTCACTGAGCCCCGCAGAACCAGAGAGTTGTTGGGCAGCGTCAGAGAGTGGCTGCCGCTGGCGTGCACCACCGGAAGAGAAGTCCTGGCTGCAGCAGGGAAACATCACAGGAACAGCTTGGAGCATTCATCACAGGGGGACGTGTGAACGTTTTAAACACACTATAGAACGTAAAAAACTATGCTTTTACTTTACTTTAACTTTTTAATGATATGTTTATATATTCCTTTATTGTCCTTGCATTCGGTACAGTGAAATTAAAGAGTCCTCTCCTGCTGATGTTCAGGTGTATATCAGTATGTAGTGTCTCTACTTTAAAGAGTCCTCTCCTGCTGATGTTCAGGTGTATATCAGTATGTAGTGTCTCTACTTTAAAGAGTCCTCTCCTGCTGATGTTCAGCTGTATATCAGTATGTAGTGTCTCTACTTTAAAGAGTCCTCTCCTGCTGATGTTCAGGTGTATATCAGTATGTAGTGTCTCTACTTTAAAGAGTCCTCTCCTGCTGATGTTCAGGTGTATATCAGTATGTAGTGTCTCTACTTTAAAGAGTCCTCTCCTGCTGATGTTCAGGTGTATATCAGTATGTAGTGTCTCTACTTTAAAGAGTCCTCTCCTGCTGATGTTCAGGTGTATATCAGTATGTAGTGTCTCTATTTTAAAGAGTCCTCTCCTGCTGATGTTCAGGTGTATATCAGTATGTAGTGTCTCTACTTTAAAGAGTCCTCTCCTGCTGATGTTCAGGTGTATATCAGTATGTAGTGTCTCTACTTTAAAGAGTCCTCTCCTGCTGATGTTCAGGTGTATATCAGTATGTAGTGTCGCTACTTTAAAGAGTCCTCTCCTGCTGATGTTCAGGTGTATATCAGTATGTAGTGTCTCTACTTTAAAGAGTCCTCTCCTGCTGATGTTCAGGTGTATCAGTATGCAGTGTCTCTACTTTAAAGAGTCCTCTCCTGCTGATGTTCAGGTGTATATCAGTATGTAGTGTCTCTACTTTAAAGAGTCCTCTCCTGCTGATGTTCAGGTGTATATCAGTATGTAGTGTCTCTACTTTAAAGAGTCCTCTCCTGCTGATGTTCAGGTGTATATCAGTATGTAGTGTCTCTATTTTAAAGAGTCCTCTCCTGCTGATGTTCAGGTGTATATCAGTATGTAGTGTCCTCTATTTTAAAGAGTCCTCTCCTGCTGATGTTCAGGTGTATATCAGTATGTAGTGTCTCTACTTTAAAGAGTCCTCTCCTGCTGATGTTCAGGTGTATATCAGTATGTAGTGTCTCTACTTTAAAGAGTCCTCTCCTGCTGATGTTCAGGTGTATATCAGTATGTAGTGTCGCTACTTTAAAGAGTCCTCTCCTGCTGATGTTCAGGTGTATATCAGTATGTAGTGTCTCTACTTTAAAGAGTCCTCTCCTGCTGATGTTCAGGTGTATATCAGTATGTAGTGTCGCTACTTAAAGAGTCCTCTCCTGCTGATGTTCAGGTGTATATCAGTATGTAGTGTCTCTACTTTAAAGAGTCCTCTCCTGCTGATGTTCAGGTGTATCAGTATGCAGTGTCTCTACTTTAAAGAGTCCTCTCCTGCTGATGTTCAGGTGTATTCAGTATGTAGTGTCTCTATTTTAAAGAGTCCTCTCCCTGCTGATGTTCAGGTGTATATCAGTATGTAGTGTCTCTATTTTAAAGAGTCCTCTCCTGCTGATGTTCAGGTGTATATCAGTATGTAGTGTCTCTACTTTAAAGAGTCCTCTCCTGCTGATGTTCAGGTGTATATCAGTATGTAGTATATCTACTTTAAAGAGTCCTCTCCTGCTGATGTTCAGGTGTATATCAGTATGTAGTGTCGCTACTTTAAAGAGTCCTCTCCTGCTGATGTTCAGGTGTATATCAGTATGTAGTGTCTCTACTTTAAAGAGTCCTCTCCTGCTGATATTCAGGTGTATATCAGTATGTAGTGTCTCTACTTTAAAGAGTCCTCTCCTGCTGATGTTCAGGTTATATCAGTATATAGTGTCTCTACTTTAAAGAGTCCTCTCCTGCTGATGTTCAGGTTATATCAGTATGTAGTGTCTCTACTTTAAAGAGTCCTCTCCTGCTGATGTTCAGGTTATATCAGTATGTAGTGTCTCTACTTTAAAGAGTCCTCTCCTGCTGATGTTCAGGTGTATATCAGTATGTAGTGTCTCTACTTTAAAGAGTCCTCTCCTGCTGATGTTCAGGTGTATATCAGTATGTAGTGTCTCTACTTTAAAGAGTCCTCTCCTGCTGATGTTCAGGTGTATATCAGTATGCAGTGTCTCTACTTTAAAGAGTCCTCTTTAAAGCGTGTGGGAGAGAAAGTCCCTCTGAAGGGAACACAGGGATTTTAGCCTTTGCAGACCCTTTACATGCACTAAAACCTATAGAACACACTACAGGGAAGCAGAATAGGGCATCTTTGAAACGTTTACCAAACTACAAGACTAAAATGTTTTTTAACATATCTGTTGTTGATGAAAAACAAAAGACTGATGATTTTTGCTTTTTGGTATCAACTCTGATAAATGATAATGAAACAATATATCATATATTTATTTTAAGAAAGTGACCCCTCTCACCTCCCTGGACTCTGAGGGTGAGTGAAGCGCTGTCCGTCACCCCCTGCTGGTCGGACACCGTCAGGGTGAAGTTGTAGCGTCCTGCCCGAAGTCCCGTCACCGTGGCTACGGCCTGGTCTGCACCCTCGACCTTTGACCCTGGGGGGCCGCTGGAAAAACATGATGGAGAAAACACAGCCGAGTGAAAACCTGACAAAAGTCATTAATCTTACTTTAACTCTAAGTACTTTCTGCAGCTGCTGACGCTGTGTGCAGTTTACAGCAGAATCTGATCACTATGGGTTCATACCGCTGTAGTAAACCAGATACATTCTAAGCTAAAGGAGGCTAGTGTTGGGCTATAAAGGAACTACAGCACGGTCACATGACTTCACGTCACCACCGCTAAGCTAAAGGAGGCTAATGTTGGGCTATAAAGGAACTACAGCACGGTCACATGACTTCACGTCACCACCGCTAAGCTAAAGGAGGCTAATGTTGGGCTATAAAGGAACTACAGCACGGTCACATGACTTCACATCAGCACCGCTAAGCTAAAGGCGGCTAGTGTTGGGCTATAAAGGAACTACAGCACGGTCACATGACCTCACGTCAGCACCGCTAAGCTAAAGGTGGCTAATGTTGGGCTATAAAGGAACTACAGCACGGTCACATGACTTCACGTCAGCACCGCTAAGCTAAAGGTGGCTAATGTTGGGCTATAAAGGAACTACAGCATGGACACATGACTTCACGTCACCACCGCTAAGCTAAAGGTGGCTAATGTTGGGCTATAAAGGAACTACAGCACGGTCACATGACTTCACGTCACCACCGCTAAGCTAAAGGTGGCTAATGTTGGGCTATAAAGGAACTACAGCACGGTCACATGACTTCACGTCAGCACCGCTAAGCTAAAGGTGGCTAATGTTGGGCTATAAAGGAACTACAGCATGGACACATGACTTCACGTCAGCACCGCTAAGCTAAAGGTGGCTAATGTTGGGCTATAAAGGAACTACAGCATGGTCACATGACTTCACGTCACCATCGCTAAGCTAAAGGTGGCTAATGTTGGGCTATAGAGGAACTACAGCACGGTCACATGACTTCACCTCACCACCGCTAAGCTAAAGGTGGCTAACGTTGGGCTTGATGATGTTTAGTAGTGGGCCATAGTTGAATACAATCTAAAATAATAACAAATGCAGTTCATGGTCCTACCTCACAATGTGCCAGTGGTAGCTGACGATCCCGCGGTCGTCGGTGCTGCCGCTGCCGTTGAGCAACAAGCTGCTCACAGGGAGGACCAGCTTCCTGTCAGGACCCACGACGGCCAGCGGGCCACGGTTTGACCCGCCGACCTCTGACCCTGAACAAAGGGAGGGGGAGGAAAGCTCTAAATAATAATGATAATCATCATAATAATGAAAAAGTATTAAAATACATAAATAATAATTGTGTAAAAAATTCATATAAACAAACCAAATTATAAAAGTAAAATAACAATGAAAATAATTATTATTAAAAAGATATATTAAATAAATAAAAGTATTATAAATAATAATATTAAGTTAATTAATTGAAGTGTCTCCCTGCTGTATATATAAATGTACCAGACTCAGTGGTTGCAGTGGTTGTAGCACTGGGGGTGGTCACTGTTGGAGGGATGGTGCCGGGCGTCGATGTGGTGCTGGGGGTCGATGTGGTGCTGGGGTCAGGGGTCACAGGTCTTTTCGTGGATTTGATGGCGGTGGGTGGAGGTCTGGCTGACTGCAGCACCTTCAGCATGTCTGTGGAGCATCAAGAAAACACAACTAATATCATCCTTACATTTTTTTTTATTTAATTCTGAATCTGAACAGTTCTGGTGGTTCAATGTTTGTTGTTCATGTATTGTGTCTTGATATCTGTCCGTTGATGTTACACATGGAGCTGCTGTGATGCAAGTAACATTTCAGACTTGATCTGACCGTTAAAGTATTATCGTATCGTATCGTTCATGTGTTTTATTTTTTTAAAGAACTCTTGGTGAGAGCCAAAATAATAACAAACAAAATATCATAAATGCACAGACGGTGGTAAAACAGAGCATCCCTGTAAGTATACCTGGCTGTGTGCTGACCGGCCAATGAGGCGCGGCGGTGGTGGTGGGAGTCCTTATATGGTCGTGCTGAGTGGAGACAGCTGTGGGTTCCTGCAGCAGTAACAGCGGCAGGGACGTTGAACCAGTGCTGCTTTGTGTTTCAGTCTGTAAAAAAGAAGGATATAAGCAGCCTGACCATTCGAGGTATTTCTCTGCAACCCTTTTTTCACGCTAGCTGTTTCCCTTTGCTACCAGTCTTTATGCTAAGCTCTCGTCCACCTGAACGTGTCACTAGGGATACACAGATTTGAATATTTACCTTGTTGTGATGCATACATTTTGTGTCACCTAAATGTTGTGTTGGTTATTTTTCAGTCGGACTCAAACAACAGTGGTTTTATAGTAGCTTTGAACATCACCCGCCTTTAGCTTAGCTCTTCATTGGCTGCGCGAATGATCATTAACCTGATAACCCACTCACAGCTTTCTCTGCAGCAGGAGGGTCAGTCGGTCTCCTGGTTCTGTGCTCGTCTCCCTGGCTGATGTTCCCCTCAGAGGAGGCTTTAATCTGGTCCACACTGCTTCCCGTCAGCCCCCCCTCTGGAGCATCCCCGGCCTCTGATTGGTTGAACCTGGCTCCCCTCTCCTCCTGGCTCTCCTCTGGATACTCCAGGTCAGGGAACAGGGCGAGGTCCTTCAGGGCCTCCAGGTCCCCGCCATACGGCTCTCCTCTCACCAGAGACTGCAGCACCTGTTGGAGGTCAGAGGTCCAGTTCAGGACAGGATATGAACCAACATTTAATCTTCAGTTGAGTAGCATGAAGGGTTTCAGGCAATGAGTTTTACTGTTAAATTAAGTCGGTTCCCGGACAAAGACAGTGCGTAAAAAGTTCCAGCCATGCACGCACGCTAACAAAATAATAAGAGTTTTGAGAAAATAAAATGGGAATTTTTCATTGGTCGATTAGGAAAGTTTAGGAGTGGTTTTGTGGGTTATTGAGGATGGTGAGTCCATTTCTGAGGATCAAGAATTACAGTTTTTACCAGAAGGTTGCCATATCTGTACTCTCTGTTGTCATTTCTAACATAAAACTTTGGGGTTTTTAACATTTTCCGTGTTCCGACCAGGACTCTATAGAAACCTGCCGCTACGCACCAGGCTCTGCGGGGTCTCTCTCCGCAGGAAGGCGAGGCGTGACTCTGCGCCCGGTCTCTCTCGGGGGGCGCAGGCCTCGGCCCGCGGGCAGCGCAGGACGTAGCATCGCCCCTCGAACAGCCACGCCAGCTCGTAGCCCGTTAGCTTGCAGCACGCCGCCACGCACTGAGGCAGCGACGCCACGCCGGGGACACGCAGGATCCCGCTGCCCTCCGACGCCGGAGACACCACGGCCTCCGAGAAGGTCGCCCCCTGCCAGCAGCCAGACGCCACTGCAGCTGCAACGCAACGTTACTTTGTGAGATTCAGCATTCCTTTATTAGTCCCACAACCAGAGGGTGGGAAGTACCTCAGTACATTTACTCAGGTAATGTACTTTAGAGGTACTTGTACTTTACTTGAGTATTTCCATTTGATGCTACTTTGTACTTCTACTCCACTACAGTTCAGAGGTAAATGGTGTACTTTCACTCCACCACATGTATTTAATCCATTTATTTACTTCACAGATGTGGATGAATGATGTGAAATCTAATCAAGTGTTGAATCAGACTTTAGTTCCACCTGGAGTAAATCCACCAGCTACCCTGCAGTATACAAAGTACTTCAAACTAGCTGCACCTTTACCAGCTTTGAGAAACACTTTCATGATCAATCATTATAAAACATATCATATATATTATTCTGAAATGGACCAATCTGCACAACGACTACTTTCACTATATTTTGATGAGAATACTTTTCTACTTTCACTTAGTTTTGTACTAAATGTATTGTTATTAGTGATGATGATGAGGATGAGGATGATGAGGATGACGTACCTTCCACACAGTGAAGCAGCAGCAGAAGACGCTCTTTCCCACATGGTCAGCCTGAAACAGAAAACAATCTTGAAAGGTTATTTTTATTTGTTATGTTATGTCATTAGTTTTGTTCTTCAAACCAGTGACTTTCAACGGCTGTGCCGAGACAAGCCAGTGTGCCGTGGGAAGTTCTCCAATGTTACGTAATCGGTCCCAATAAATAATATTTATTATAAATATTATAATTATTATTAGATCTATTATTATAGCGGATAAAATAAACATTAACTACCATGACTGGTGTTTGGTGCTCAGTTTGTGTCATAGTGACCAGTTTAGTTTAGTTAGCTGTAACAGTGGCCCACGATACAGAACATTAAAGCGGTTTGGGGGATAAATACAGACAAACTTTGTTTTTATTTCATTTCTTAAAAGGTCCCATGTCATGGCCATTTCCACTGATCATAATTCCATTGTTGAGGTCTACTAGAATAGATTTACATTGTTCAATGTTCCAAACTCTCATTGGTTTCTCAAACAGCATCTCTGTATAGTATGTGTATTCACTCTCTGTCCTACACGGCTTGTTGGAGCTCCTGCCCCCCCCCCTCCCTGTGAGCCCAGTGGCCGTCTGCGAGACAGCGAGACACCATGGAACTCAGCCTGGCCACACACACACCCGCAGCCCGGCTGGGAGTTTGTGTGTGTGCCCAGGCTGAGTTCCGCGGTGACTCGCTGTCTCGCCTACAGGGTGTACTTTGAGGGTTTGTGACATCTGCAGACTGTTTACATGCATAACAAGCTACAATAACACAAGGGGACGGGTACTAACCGGAAAAGCATGACATGGAACCTTTAATGTCTGTTGGTATTTGTTTAAGTCACAAAATGTCATGCCCCGATAAACATTCCTGTTTGTCATCTTGCAATTTACTTATTTATATAAATAGTTATTACTGTAATAAACCGTATTTAATTTTGTCTTAATGTACATTTATTTAAATTCATATTCTGTTCTTGTACGTATCATATTCTATTTACCTGTTTAAAGACTTCTTGCACTACTTTTTATTTTGTATTTCTGTATTTTATTATATAAGTGACATTGCTGGAGGAGCTCAGGTCAGAAGGATTCCTTTCCATTTCTACACTGTAGCTTATGAGCATATGATGATACAACCTTTGAATGTTGAATCTTAGTTACTTTAGTGTCAATGTTTAAATCACATGTTGACTCAGGCCCAGTTACCGGACAGAGTTTGACTGCAACACTTACACTTAAATAAATAAATTGCATTGTCATAGATATATTCTTTTGGAGGGGGGTCCACAGGGGGGTCCAAGCTCAGTGTTAAGCCCCTCCTCAGCACCGCCCATGCTCCCATCCTGCCTGCTGTGGATGAGATAATAAAGATGATTCTAGCATTAGGCTTAGCTCACGTGCTGGATGGAGATCAAAGGATTTTGATCATGCGACACCGTCCGCAGCTCCGACACATCATGGCACCCTTACATCCGTCTGAACGTAAATAATACAAAGGGTAAATATACAATTACATGCTTGTTTTTCCCTTTCTCCTCCCAGGTCCTCCCCACTGCTTCCCCCCGGGTCCGGCCCAGCGGTCACATGGTCCCACTGCTCGGTTGTAATGGCTTTATTGTTGGGTTAATTGGTTTCACGCTCACTGTTGAAACTGTGCCGATAAAACACGGGCAGTGCCGGAGTCAGCGATATGGAAATATACCATATCCGGTCAGTGTTTTTCAAAATAAAACGTGAAGCGTGTTACATTCTGAGGATTCATATACAGGCAGGTTTTCAGAGTAAATCAGCGTTTAGGGTTTGTGTTCATATTCCATGAAGTGTGTGTGTCAGTTACTTCCCACTGTGTGTGTCCTTGCTGCTCTAACATCCCACTGAGCTGCAGTAATACCACTCCTCACTATACTCTTATTTTTGAAGGTCTGATTTCCGGTTGAGTTTACATTACCTTCACATCTCTGACAGTGCAGTCTGATGATGAGGGTGAGTTTACTGGAGCATGCTAGTTATAGTCCTCAGTATATATGTAATAATGCAGAGCTGTAAAGTAACTATGTACTGTAATTAAGTACATTTTGTAGCTACTTTACTTGAGTATTTGTATTTTAAGCTACTTTGTACTTCTACTCCACTACAGTTCAGAGGTAAATGGTGTACTTTCACTCCTCTACATGTATTTAATCCATTTAGTTACTTCACAGATGTGGATGAATGATGTGAAATCTAATCAAGTGTTGAATCAGACTTTAGTTCCACCTGGAGTAAATCCACCAGCTACCCTGCAGTATACAAAGTCTTTCAGACTAGCTGCTCCTTTACCAGCTTTGAGAACACTTTCATGATCAATCATTATAAAACATATATATATATTATTCTGAAATGGACCAATCTGCACAAAGACTACTTTCACTGTCGCTACTTTCACTATATTTTGATGAGAATACTTTTCTACTTTGACTTGAGGAACATTTTGAATGCAGGACTTTTACTGTAACAGAGTATTCCTACACTCTGGTACTTCTACTTTGACTCAAGTACAAGATCTGAGTACTTCTACTTTTATTCAAGTACAAGATCTGAGTACTTCTGCTTTTACTCAAGTACCAGACCCTCTGTAATAATGAATGAACCAATAAATGATTAGAAACAAGAGGAAACGAGTCGGGCTCATCGCGAGACTTTTATTTTTGGGTTTTCTTAAAAAAAGAACATTTACAACCAAAATCACAGCCAGATATAAATTACAACAGCAAAACACAAGTATCTATGTTAAACACACTCGCAATGTGTGGACAGATAAAATCGAGTGAAAATAGCTTCATTCCTTCTGAAGACTGCAGTCCAGTGCATTGAAAATATACAGTGAGGCGTTCAGGGACAGTGAGGCATTCAGGGACAGTGAGGCGTTCAGGGACACCTTGGAAACGTCTTTAACAACAACAGAAACAAAGCTGTCACATACAAAAAACAACCAAACATCTTTGCAAAAGTGTGGGTGCTTTTTGAACACACCCTTTCCCCGGCTGCAGCAGGACATGCCCTTTGTTACATCTCTGAAAATATTCTTTATTTATTTTATGTTAACACTGTACCAAAACCCACTCACAACCCAATAACACTGGCCGTTTTAAAAGGAGGTAATTAGTGAGGAAGTCCGTTAGAATGAGCTCGTCATGTCGTTACCGATGAATCCGTTCCAGGGGGACTCTCTTTATCGACGCACAGAAAGGATCAGTCTCGTTTCGACCATCTCCCAACAAGCAGACAGGCCTCTTGAATCTCTTAGCTTTCTTGCTGATAAACTTTCATTTTCTGACCTTATTTTTTCCCTTTTTTACAGAAACACAGAGTGCCACCAGACACACAGAGACAGACGGAGATGATGTTAACCCTTGAGGACAACAAATCAGTGACGCTATGCACTCTTTGTGTTCGGAGCGCTTTGCATTCTTTAAATCCCCATTTGACCTTTTTTCAAAAGTAAAGTCAGAAGCTTCCTCCAGAGCTCTGCCCTCCAGACCGCCTCGGAGGAGCTGCAGGAAGGAGAGGGAAGGCTTCTCACCTCATCTTTTCCACCACTTCTCCAGGGAGTTATATCTCTTAGCTTCTGCTGATAAACATCTGACTTTTGTTTTCCTTTTTTACAGACAAGTTGGATTACAAACTGAAATAGAATAATTCTGTGTCTCGTAGTTCGGAGCGTTCACTGGAGCTTTGGCATTATTTTAAAATCCTTGTTTGTGTATTTTGAAAAGCAGAAAGTGCACAGCTCTGAACGATCCTGAGCTTCCTCCAGAGTTCCTGACGGATGCTGAGATCTCAGCTCTTCCCTCCAGATCGCCTTCGAGGAGCTGCAGGATCCTCAGACAGAGCGCAGGAAGCAGCAGGGGTCTTTTGGGGGGGGGGGTTCCTGGGTCTTCAGCATCCGGGGGGGTTCCTAGTTCTTCAGCACTTCAGGGGGGTTTCCTAGTTCTTCAGCACTTCAGGGGGGGTTCCTGGGTCTTCAGCACTCCAGGGGGGGGTTCCTAGTTCTTCAGCACTTCAGGGGGGTTTCCTAGTTCTTCAGCACTTCAGGGGGGGTTCCTGGGTCTTCAGCACTCCAGGGGGGGGGGGGTTCCTGGGTTTTAAGCACTTCAGGGGGGGTTCCTGGTCTTCAGCATCCAGGGGGGTTTCCTAGTTCTTCAGCACTTCAGGGGGGGTTCCTAGTTCTAGTTCAGCACTTCAGGGGGGGTTCCTGGGTTCAGCACTCCAGGGGGGTTTCTAGTTCTTCAGCACTTCAGGGGGGTTCCTGGGTCTTCAAGCACTCCAGGGGGGGTTTCTAGTTTCAGCACTTCAGGGGGGGTTCCTGGGTCTTCAGCACTCCAGGGGGGGGGGGGGGTTCCTGGGTCTCAGCATCCGGGGGGGGGGTGGGGGTTCCTGGGTCTTCAGCAACTCCAGGGGGGGGTGG